>NW_026736858.1:0-57128 GCF_949786415.1 Peromyscus eremicus | reverse complement strand
TTGTCAATTTCCTAAGCAGAGTTGAACTAGATATGGTCCATGTGTGTAGGAAGCACAGTTCTTTTGTTCTGAGCAAGCTCACTGTTTGGACCTCATAGGAAACACCGTAGAGTAGAAGAGTGCTCTTTTCTCTAAAGCAGAGTGTGTTTCTTGTAAGGCGAGCTAGCATTTGTTTCCCAGTTCTAAATGGCGTTGAATCACATGCAGTTTGTGGTCCTACGAGCAAGAGTTTTTTTCTGGTAAGGAAAGTCACTATTGTGCTCTCATTGCCATACACAATGCAAATAGCACATGCGTCTGTTCCCAGCAAGTACAGTGTGTTGGACTGAAGACGATCTACTGTTCTTGTCAGGTTCCTAAGCAGAGTTGAACTAGACATGGCCCGTGTGTGTAGGAAGCACAGTTATTATGTTCTGAGCAAGCTCACTGTTCTGGCCCTATAGGAAACACAGTAGAGTAGAAGAGTGCTCTTTCTCTAAAGCAGAGTGTGTTTCTTGTAAGGCGAGCTCGCGTTTGTTTCCCAGTACTAAATGGAGTTGAGTCACAGGCAGTTTTTGGTCCTACGAGCAAGAGTTGTTTTCTGGTAAGGAAAGTCACTATTGTGCTCCCATTGCCATACACAGTGCAAATAGCACTCCCGTCTGTTCCCAGCAAGTACAGTGTATTGGACTGAAGAGGAGCTACTGATCTTCTCAGTTTCCTAAGCAGAGTTGAACTAGATAAGGCCCGTGTGTGTAGGAAGCACAGTTATTGTGTTCTGAGCAAGCTCACTGTTCTGGCCCTATAGGAAACACAGTAGAGTAGAAGAGTGCTCTTTTCTCTAAAGCAGAGTGTGTTTCTTGTAAGGCGAGCTCACATTTGTTTCCCAGTCTTAAATGGAGTTGAGTCACATGCAGTTTTTGGTCCTATGACAAGAGTTGTTTTCTGGTAAGAAGAGTCACTATTGTGCTCCAAATGCCATACACAGTGCAAATAGCACTCCCGTCTGTTCCCAGCAAGTACAGTGTATTGGACTGAATAGGAGCTACTGTTCTTGTCAGTTTCCTAAGCAGAGTTGAACTAGATATGGTCCATGTGTGTAGGAAGCACATTTCTTTTGTTCTGAGCAAGCTCACTGTTTGGACCCCATAGGAAACACCGTAGAGTAGAAGAGTGCTCTTTTCCCAAAAGCAGAGTGTGTTTTTGTAAGGCGAGCTTGCATTTGTTTCCCAGTTCTAAATGGCGTTGAATCACATGCAGTATCTGGTCCTACGAGCAAGAGTTGTTTTCTGGTAAGGAAAGTCACTATTGCGCTCTCATTGCATACACAGTGCAAATATCACATGCGTCTGTTCCCATCAAGTACAGTGTATTGGACTGAAGAGGATCTACTGTTCTTGTGAGTTTCCTAAGCAGAGTTGAACTAGATATGGCCCGTGTGTGTAGGAAGCAAAGTTCTTTTGTTCTGAACAAGCTCACTTTTCGGACCCCATAGGAACACAGTAGAGTAGAAGACTGCTCTTTTCTCAAAAGCAGAGTGTGTTTCATGTAAGGCGAGCTAGCATTTGTTTCCTATTCCTAAATGGAGTTGAATCACATGCAGTTTCTGGTCCTATGAGCAAGAGTTGTTTTCTGGTAAGGAAAGTCACTATTGCGCTCCCATTGCCATACACAGGGCAAATAGCAGTCGCGTCTTTTCCCAGCAAGTACAGTGTATTGGACTGAATAGGAGCAACTGTTCTTGACAGTTTCCTAAGCAGAGTTGAACTACATATGGTCCGTGTGTGTAGGAAGCACAGTTCTTTTGTTCTGAGCAAGCTCACTGTTTGGACCCCTTAGGAAACACAGTAGAGTAGAAGAGTGCTCTTTTCTCTAAAGCAGAGTGTGTTTCTTGTAAGGCGAGCTAGCGTTTGTTTCCCAGTCCTAAATGGAGTTGAATCACATGCAGTTTCTGGTCCTACGAGCAAGAGTTTTTTTTATGGTAAGAATAGTCACTATTGTGCTGCCATTGCCTTCCACAGGACAAATAGCACTGGCGTCTGTTCCCAGCAAGTACAGTGTATTGGACTGAAGAGGATCTACTGCTCTTGTCAGGTTCCTAAGCAGAATTGAACTAGATATGGCCGTGTGTGTAGGAAGCACAGTTCTTTTGTTCTGAGCAAGCTCACATTTCGAGCCCATAGGAAACACAGCAGAGTAGAAGAGTGCTCTTTTCTCAAAAGCAGAGTGTGTTTTTTGTAAGGCAAGCTAGCGTTTGTTTCCCATTCCTAAGTGGAGTTGAAACACATGCAGTTTCTGGTCCTACGAGCAAGAGTTGTTTTCTGGTAAGGAAAGTCACTATTGCACTCCCTTTGCCATACACAGTGCAAATAGCAATCGCGTCTTTTCCCAACAAGTACAGTGTATCGGAATGAAGAGCAGCTACTGTTCTTGTCAGTTTCCTAAACAGAGTTGAACTAGATATGGCCCGTGTGTTTAGGAAGCACAGTTATTATGTTCTGAGCAAGCTCACTGTTCTGGCCCTATAGGAAACAGAGTAGAGTAGAAGAGTGCTCTTTTCTCTGAAGCAGAGTGTGTTTCTTGAAAGGCGAGCTCACGTTTGTTTCCCAGGCTTAAAGGGAGTTGAGTCACATGCAGTTTTTGGTCCCATGAGCAAGAGTTGTTTTCTGGTAAGAAGAGTCACTATTGTGCTCCAAATGCCATACACAGTGCAAATAGCACTGGCGTCTGTTCCCAGCAAGTACAGTGTATTGGACAGAAGAGGAGCTACCTTCTTGTCAGTTTCCTAAGCAGAGTTGAACTAGATATGGCCCGTGTGTGTGAAGCACAGTTCTTTTGTTCTGAGCGAGCTCAATTTTCAGGCCCCATAGGAAACACAGTAGAGTAGAATAGTGCTCTTTTTTGAAAAGCAGAGTGTTTTTCTTGTAAGGCTAGCTGGTGTTTGTTTCTCAGTCAGAAACAGAGTTGAATCGCATGCAGTTTCTGGTCCTACGAGCAAGAGTTGTTTTCTGGTAAGAAGAGTCACTATTGTGCTCCAAATGCCATACACAGTGCAAATAGCACTCCCGTCTGTTCCCAGCAAGTACAGTGTATTGGACTGAATAGGAGCTACTGTTCTTGTCAATTTCCTAAGCAAGTTGAACTAGATATGGTCCATGTGTGTAGGAAGCACAGTTCTTTTGTTCTGAGCAAGCTCACTGTTTGGACCTCATAGGAAACACCGTAGAGTAGAAGAGTGCTCTTTTCTCTAAAGCAGAGTGTGTTTCTTGTAAGGCGAGCTAGCATTTGTTTCCCAGTTCTAAATGGCGTTGAATCACATGCAGTTTGTGGTCCTACGAGCAAGAGTTTTTTTCTGGTAAGGAAAGTCACTATTGTGCTCTCATTGCCATACACAATGCAAATAGCACATGCGTCTGTTCCCAGCAAGTACAGTGTGTTGGACTGAAGAGGATCTACTGTTCTTGTCAGGTTCCTAAGCAGAGTTGAACTAGACATGGCCCGTGTGTGTAGGAAGCACAGTTATTATGTTCTGAGCAAGCTCACTGTTCTGGCCCTATAGGAAACACAGTAGAGTAGAAGAGTGCTCTTTCTCTAAAGCAGAGTGTGTTTCTTGTAAGGCGAGCTCACGTTTGTTTCCCAGTACTAAATGGAGTTGAGTCACAGGCAGTTTTTGGTCCTACGAGCAAGAGTTGTTTTCTGGTAAGAAGAGTCACTATTGCGCTCCAAATGTCATACACAATGCAAATAGCACTGGCGTCTGTTCCCAGCAAGTACAGTGTATTGGACTGAAGAGGATCTACTGTTCTTGTCAGGTTCCTAAGTAGAATTGAACTAGATATGGCCGTGTGTATAGGAAGCACAGTTCTTTTGTTCTGAGCAAGCTCACTGTTCGGACCCCATAGGAAACACATTAGAGTAGAAGAGTGCTCTTTTCTCAAAAGCAGAGTTTGTTTCTTATAAGGCAAGCTAGCGTTTGTTTCCCAGTCCTAAATGGAGTTGAATCACATGCAGTTTCTGGTCCTAGGAGCAAGAGTTGTTTTCTGGTAAAGAAAGTCACTCTTGCGCTCCCATTGCCATACACAGTGCAAATAGCACTCGCGTCTGTTCCCAGCAAGTACTGTGTATCGGACTGAAGAGGAGCTACTGTTCTTGTCAGTTTCCTAAGCAGAGTTGAACTATATATGGCCCGTGTGTGTAGGAAGCACAGTTGTTATGTTCTGAGCAATCTCACTGTTCTGGCCCTATAGGAAACACAGTAGAGTAGAAGAGTGCTCTTTTCTCAAAAGCAGAGTGTGTTTCTTGTAAGGCGAGCTAGCGTTTGTTTTCTAGTCCTAAATGGAGTTGAATCACATGCAGTTTCTGGTCCTACAAACAAGAGTTGTTTTCTGGTAAGGAAAGTCACTATTGCGCTCCCATTGCCATACACAGGGCAAATAGCACTCCTGTCTTTTCCCAGCAAGTACAGTGTATTGGACTGAATAGGCACTACTGTTCTTGTCAGTTTCCTAAACAGAGTTGAACTACATATGGTCCGTGTGTGTAGGAAGCACAGTTCTTTTGTTCTGAGCAAGCTCACTGTTTGGACACCTTAGGAAACACAGTAGAATAGAAGAGTGCACTTTTCTCTAAAGCAGAGTGTGTTTCTTGTAAGAAGAGCTAGCGTTTGTTTCCCAGTCCTAAATGGAGTTGAATCACATGCAGTTTCTGGTCCTACGAGCAAGAGTTGTTTTCTGGTAAGGAAAGTCACTATTGCGCTCTCATTGCCATACACAGTGCAAATAGCACTCGCGTCTGTTCCCAGCAAGTACAGTGTATCGGACTGAAGAGGAGCTACTGTTCTTGTCAGTTTCCTAAGCAGAGTTGAACTAGATATGGCCCGTGTGTGTAGGAAGCACAGTTCTTTTGTTCTGAGCAAGCTCACTCTTCTGGCCCTATAGGAAACACAGTAGAGTAGAAGAGTGCTCTTTTCTCAAAAGCAGAGTGTGTTTCTTGTAAGGCGAGCTAGCGTTTGTTTCCCAGTCCTAAATGGAGTTGAATCCAATGCAGTTTCTAGTCTTACGAGCAAGAGTTGTTTTCTGGTAAGAAGAGTCACTATTGCGTTCCCATTGCCATACATATTGCAAATAGCACTGGCGTCTGTACCCAGCATGTACAGCGTATTGGACTGAAGAGGATCTACTGTTCTTTTCAGTTTCCTAAGCAGAGTTGAACTAGATATGGCCCGTGTGTGTAGGAAGCACAGTTCTTTTGTTCTGAGCAAGCTCACTGTTCGGACCCCATAGGAAACACAGTAGAGTAGAAGAGTGCTCTTTTCTCAAAAGCAGAGTGTGTTTCTTGTAAGGCCAGCTGGCGTTCGTTTCCCAGTCCTAAATGGAGTTGAATCACATGCAGTTTCTGGTCCTACGAGCAAGAGTTTTTTCTGGTAAGAAGAGTCACTATTGCGCTCCCATTGCCATACACAGTGCAAATAGCACTGGCCTCTGTTCCCAGGATGTACAGTGTATTGGACTGAAGAGGATCTACTGTTCTTGTCAGGTTCCTAAGCAGATTTGAACTAGATATGGCCCATGTGTGTAGGAAGCACAATTCTTTTGTACTCAGCAAGCTCACTGTTCTGGCCATATAGGAAACACAGTAGAATAGAAGAGTGCTCTTTCCTCAAAAGCAGAGTGTGTTTCTTGTAAGGCGAGCTAGCATTTGTTTCCCAGTCCTAAATGGAGTTGAATCACATGCAGTTTCCGTTCCTACGAGCAAGAGTTGTTTTCTGGTAAGAAGAGTCACTATTGCGCTCCCATTCCATACACAGTGCAAATAGCACTGGCATCTGTACCCAGCATGTACAGTGTATTGGACTGAAGACGATCTACTGTTCTTGTCAGGTTCCTAAACAGAGTTGAACTAGATATGGCCCATGTGTGTAGGAAGCACAGTTCTTTTTACTCAAAAAGCTCACTGTTCTGGCCCTATAGGAAACACAGAAGAGTAGAAGAGTGCTCTTTTCTCAAAAGCAGAGTGTTTTTCTAGTAAGGCAAGCTAGCATTTGTTTCCCAGTCCTAAATGGAGTTGAATCACATGCAGTTTCTGGTCCTACGAGCAAGAGTTGTTTTCTGGTATGAAGAGCCACTATTGTGCTCCCATTGGCATACACAGTGCAAATAGCACTGGTGTCTGTACCTAGCATGTACAGCGTATTGGACTGAAGAGGATCTACTGTTCTTTTCGGTTTCCTAAGCAGAGTTGAACTAGATATGTCCCGTGTGTGTAGGAAGCACAGTTCTTTTTTTCTGAGCAAGCTCACTGTTCGGATCCCATAGGAAACACAGTAGAGTAGAAGAGTGCTCTTTTCTCAAAAGCAGAGTGTGCTTCCTGTAAGGTGAGCTAGCGTTTGTTTCCCAGTCCTTAATGGAGTTGAATCACATGCAGTTTCTGGTCATACGAGCAAGAGTTGTTTTCTGGTAAGAAGAGTCACTATTGCGCTCCCATTGTCACACACAGGGCAAATAGCACTGGCTTCTGTTCCCAGCATGTACAGTCTATTGGACTGAAGAGGTTCTACTGTTCTTGTCAGTTTCCTAAGCAGAATTGAACAAGATATGGCCCGTGTGTGTAGGAAGCACAGTTCTTTTGTTCTGAGCAAGCTCACATTTCGAACCCCATAGGAAACACAGTAGAGTAGACGAGTGCATTTTTCTCAAAAGCAGAGTGTGTTTCTTGTAAGGCGAGCTAGTGATTGTTTCCCAGTCCTAAATGGAGTTGAAATACACATGCAGTTTCTGGTCTTACGAGCAAGAGTTGTTTTCTGGTTTTGAAGAGTCACTATTGTGCTCCCTTTGCCATACACAGTGCAAATAGCCCTCGCGTCTGTTCCCAGCAAGTACAGAGTATTGGACTGAAGAGGAGCTCATGTTCTTGTCAGTTAACTAAGCAGAGTTGAACGAGATATGGCCCATGTGTGTAGGAAGCACAGTTCTTTTGTACTCAGCAAGCTCACTGTTCTGGCCATATAGGAAACACAGTAGAGTAGAAGAGTGCTCTTTCCTCAAAAGCAGAGTGTGTTTTTTGTAAGGCGAGCGAGTGTTTGTTTCGCAGTCCTAAATGGAGTTGAATCACATGCAGTTTCCGTTCCTACGAGCAAGAGTTGTTTTCTGGTAAGGAAAGTCACTCTTGCACTCCCATTGCCATACACAGGGCAAATAACACTCGCGTCTATTCCCAGCAAGTACAGTGTATTGGACTGAAGAGGAGCTACTGTTCTTGTCAGTTTCCTAATCAGAATTGAACTAGATATGGCCCGTGTGTGTAGGAAGCACAGTTCTTTTGTTCTGAGCAAGCTCACTGTTCTGGCCCTATAGGAAACACAGTAGAGTAGAAGAGTGCTCCTTTCTCAAAAGCAGAGTGTGTTTTTTGTAAAGCAAGCTAGCGTTTGTTTCCCAGTCCTAAATGGAGTTGAATCCCATGCAGTTTCTGGTCCTACGAGCAAGAGTTGTTTTCTGGTAAGAAAAGTCACTATTGTGCTCCCATTGTCATACACAGTGCAAATAGCACTGGCGATTTTCCCAGCAAGTACAGTGTATTGGACTGAAGAGGATCTACTTTTCTTGTCAGTTTCCTAAGCAGAATTGAACTAGATATGGCCCGTGTGTGTAGGATGCACAGTTCTTTTGTTCTGAGCAAGCTCACTGTACTGGCCCTATAAGAAAAACAGCAGAGTAGAAGAGTGCTCTTTTCTCAAAAGCATATTGTGTTTTTTGTAAGGCTAGGCTAGCGTCTGTTTCCCAGTCGTAAATGGAGTTGATTCACATGCAGTTTTTGGTCCTACGAGCAAGAGTTGTTTTCTGGTAAGGAAAGTCACTCTTGTGATCCCATTTCCACATACAGTGCAAATAGCACTCGCGTCTTTTCCCAGCAAGTACAGTGTATTGGACTGAAAAGGACTACTGTTCTTATCAGTTTCCTATGCAGAGTTGAACTAGATATTGCCTGTGTGTGTAGGAAGCACAGTTCTTTTGTTCTGAGCAAGCTCACTGTTTTGGCGCTATAGGAAAGACAGTAGAGTAGAAGAGTGCTCTTTTCTCAAAAGCAGAGTGTGTATCTTGTAAGGTGAGCTAGCGTTTGTTTCCCAGTCCTAAATGGAGTTGAATCACATGCAGTTTTTGGTCCTACGAGCAAGAGTTGTTTTCTGGTAAGGAAAGTCACTATTGCGCTCCCATTGCCATACACAGTGCAAATAGCACTCGTGTCTGTTCCCAGCAAGTACAGTGTATTAGACTGAAGAGGAGCTACTGTTCTCGTCAGTTTCCTAAGCAGAATTGAACTAGATATGTCCCATGTGTGTAGGAAGCACAGTTCTTCTGTTCTCAGCAAGCTCACTGTTAGGACCCCATAGAAAACACAGTAGAGCAGAACAGTGCTCTTTTCTCAAAAGAAGAGTGTGTTTATTGTAAGGCGAGCTAGCGTTTGTTTCCCAGTCCTAAATGGAGTTGAATCACATGCAGTTTCTGGTTCTTTTGAGCAAGAGTTGTTTTCTGGTAAGAAGAGTCACTATTGTGCTCCCTTTGCCATACACAGTGCAAATAGCACTGGCGTCTGTACCCAGCATGTACATTGTATTGGACTGAAGAGGATCTACTGTTCTTGTCAGTTTCCTAAGCAGAATTGAACTAGATATGGCCCGTGTGTGTAGGAAGCACAGTTCTTTTGTTCTGAGCAATCTCAATGTACTGGCCCTATAAGAAACACAGTAGAGTAGATGAGTGCTCTTTTCTCAAAAGCAGAGTGTGTTTCTTGAAAGGCGAGCTAGCGTTTGTTTCCCAGTCCTAAATGGATTTGAATCAAATGCTGTTTTTGGTCCTACGAGCAAGAGTTGTTTTCTCGTAAGAAGAGTCACTATTGCGCTCTCATTGCCATACACAGTAAAAATAGCACTCGAGTCTGTTCCCAGCAAGTACAGTGTATTGGACTGAAGAGGAGCTACTGTTCTTGTCAGGTTCCTAGGCAAAATTGAACTAGATATGACCCGTGTGTGTAGGAAGCACAGTTCTTTTGTTCTCAGCAAGCTCACTGTTCGGACCCGATAGAAAACACAGTAGAGTAGAAGAGTGCTCTTTTGGCAAAATCAGAGTGTGTTTCTTGTAAGGCAAGCTAGTGTTTGTTTCCCAGTCCTAAATGGAGTTGAATCAAATGCAGTTTTTGGTCCTACGAGAAAGAGTTGTTTTCCAGTAAGAAGATTCACTATTGCGCTCCCATTGCCATACATAGTACAAATAACACTCGCGACTGTTTCCAGCAAGTAAAGTGTAATGGTCTGAAGAGGAGATACTGTTCTTGTCAGTTTCCTTAGCAGAGTTGAACTAGATAAGGCCCGTGTGTGTAGGAAGCACAGTTCTTTTGTTCTGAGCAAGCCCACTGTTCGCACCCCATTGGTAACACAGTAGAGAGAAGAGTGCTCTTTTCTCAAAAGCAGAGTGTGTTTCTTGTAAGGCGAGATACCGTTTGTTTCCCAGTCCTAAATGGAGTTGAAATACACATGCAGTTTCTGGTCCTACGAGCAAGAGTTGTTTTCTGGTTAGAAGAGTCACTATTGCGCTCCCTTCGCCATACACAATGCAAATAGCCCTCCTGTCTGTACCCAGCAAGCACAGTGTATTGGACTGAAGAGGAGCTACTGTTCTTGTCAGTTTCCTAACCAGAGTTGAACTACATATGGCCGGTGTGTGTAGGAAGCACAGTTCTTTTGTTCTCAGCAAGCTCACTGTTCGGACCCCATAGAAAACACAGTAGAGTAGAAGAGTGCTCTTTTCTCAAAAGCAGAGTGTGTTTCTTGAAAGGCGAGCCAGCGTTTGTTTCCCAGTCCTAAATGGAGTTGAATCACATGCAGTTTCTGTTCCTATGAGCAAGAATTGTTTTCTGGTAAGGAAAGTCACTATTGCGCTCCCATTGCCATACACAGTGCAAATAGCACTTGCGTCTGTTCCCAGCAAGTACAGTGTATTGGACTGAAGAGGAGCTACTGTTCTTGTCAGTTTCCTAAGCAGAATTGAACTAGATATGGCCCGTGTGTGTAGGAAGCACAGTTCTTTTGTTCTGAGCAAGCTCACTGTTTGGACCCCATAGGAAACACAGTAGAGTATAAGAGTGCTCTTTTCTCAAAAACAGAGTGTGTTTCTTGTAAGGCGAGCTAGCATTTGTTTCCCAGTCCTAAATGGAGTTGAAATACACATGCAGTTTCTGGTCCTATGAGGAAGAGTTGTTTTCTGGTAAGAAGAGTCACTATTGCGCTCCCTTTGCCATAAACAGTGCAAATAGCCCTCTCGTCTGTTCCCAGCAAGTACAGTGTATTGGACTGAAGAGGAGCTACTGTTCTTGTCAGTTTCCTAAGCAGAGATGAACTAGATAAGGCCCATGTGTGTAGGAAGCACAGTTCTTTTGTACTGAGAAAGCTCACTGTTCTGGCCCTATAGAAAACACAGTAGAGTAGAAGAGTGCGCTTTCCTCAAAAGCAGAGTGTGTTTTTTGTAAGGCGTGCTAGCATTTGTTTCGCAGTCCTAAATGGAGTTGAATCACATGCAGTTTCGGTTCCTACGAGCAAGAGTTGTTTTCTGGAAAGGAAAGTTACTATTGTGCTCCCATTGCCATACACAGTGCAAATAGCACTCGCGTCTGTTCCCAGCAAGTACAGTGTATTGGACTGAAGAGGAGCTACTGTTCTTGTCAGTTTCCTAAGCAGAATTGAACTAGATATGGCCTGTGTGTGTAGGAAGCACAGTTCTTTTGTTCTGAGCAAGCTCACTGTTTGGACCCCATAGGAAACACAGTAGAGTAGAAGAGTGCTCTTTTCTCAAAAGCAGAGTGTGTTTCTTGTAAGGTGAGCTAGCGTTTGTTTCCCAGTCCTAAATGGAGTTGAATCACATGCAGTTTCTGGTCCTACGAGCAAGAGATGTTTTCTGGTAAGAAGAGTCACTATTGCGCCCCCATTGCCATACACAGTGCAAATAGCACTGGCCTCTGTTCCCAGCATGTACAGTCTATTGGACTGAAGAGGATCTACTGTTCTTGTCAGGTTCCTAAGCAGAGTTGAACTAGATATGGCCCATGTGTGTAGGAAGCACAATTCTTTTGTACTCAGCAAGCTCACTGTTCTGGCCATATAGGAAACACAGTAGAGTAGAAGCGTGCTCTTTCCTCAAAAGCAGAGTGTGTTTCTTGTAAGGCGAGCTAGCATTTGTTTCCCAGTCCTAAATGGAGTTGAATCACATGCAGTTTCCGTTCCTACGAGCAAGAGTTGTTTTCTGGTAAGGAAAGTCACTATTGCTCTCCCATTGCCATACACAGTGCAAATAGCACTCGCGTCTGTTCCCAGCAAGTACAGTGTATTGGACTGAAGAGGAGCTACTGTTCTTGTCAGTTTCCTAAGCAGAATTGAACTAGTTATGGCCCGTGTGTGTCGGAAGCACAGTTCTTTTGTTCTGAGCAAGCTCATTGTTTGGACCCCATAGGAAACACAGTAGAGTAGAAGAGTGCTCTTTTCTCAAAAGCAGAATGTGTTTCCTGTAAGGCGAGCTAGCGTTTGTTTCCCAGTCCTAAATAGAGTTGAATCCCTTGCAGTTTCTGGTCCTACGAGCAAGAGTTGTTTTCTGGTAAGAAGAGTCACTATTGCGCTCCCATTGTCAAACACAGGGCAAATAGCACTGGCGTCTGTTCCCAGCATGTACAGTCTATTGGACTGAAGAGGTTCTACTGTTCTTGTCAGTTTCCTAAGCAGAATTGAACAAGATATGGAAAGTGTGTGTAGGAAGCACAGTTCTTTTGTTCTGAGCAAGCTCACATTTCGAACCCCATAGGAAACACAGTAGAGTATAAGAGTGCATTTTTCTCAAAAGCAGAGTGTGTTTCTTGTAAGGGGAGCTAGCGTTTGTTTCCCAGTCCTAAATGGAGTTGAAATACACATGCAGTTTCTGGTCCTACGAGCAAGAGTTGTTTTCTGGTAAGAAGAGTCACTATTGTGCTCCCTTTGCCATACACAGTGCAAATAGCCCTCGCGTCTGTTCCCAGCAAGTACAGTGTATTGGACTGAAGAGGAGCTACTGTTCTTGTCAGTTTCCTAAGCTGAGTTGAACTAGATATGGCCCATGTGTGTAGGAAGCACAGTACTTTTGTACTCTGCAAGCTCACTGTTCTAGCCCTATAGGAAACACAGAAGAGTAGAAGAGTGCTCTTTCTTCAAAAGCAGAGTGTGTTTTTTGTAAGGCAAGCTAGCATTTGTTTCGCAGTCCTAAATGGAGTTGAATCACATGCAGTTTCCGTTCCTACGAGCAAGAGTTGTTTTCTGGTAAGAAGAGTCACTATTGCGCTCCCATTGCCATACACAATGCAAATAGCACTGGTGTCTGTACCCAGCATGTACAGCGTATTGGACTGAAGAGGATCTACTGTTCTTTTCAGTTTCCTAAGCAGAGTTGAACTTGATATGGCCCGTGTGTGTAGGAATCACAGTTTTTTATTTCTGAGCAAGCTCACTGTTCGGATCCCATAGGAAACACAGTAGAGTAGAAGAGTGCTCTTTTCTCAAAAGCAGAGTATGTTTCCTGTAAGGTGAGCTAGCGTTTGTTTCCCCGTCCATAATGGAGTTGAATCACATGCAGTTTCTGGTCATACGAGCAAGAGTTGTTTTCTGGGAAGAAGAGTCACTATTGCGCTCCCATTTTCAAACACAGGGCAAATAGCACTGGCTTCTGTTCCCAGCATGTACAGTCTATTGGACTGAAGAGGTTCTACTGTTCTTGTCAGTTTCCTAGGCAGAATTGAACAAGATATGGCCCGTGTGTGTAGGAAGCACTGTTCTTTTGTTCTGAGCAAGCTCACTGTTTGGACCCCATAGGAAACACAGTAGAGTAGAAGAGTGCTCTTTTCTCAAAAGCAGAGTGTGTTTCTTGTAAGGCGAGCTAGCGATTGTTTCCCAGTCCTAAATGGAGTTGAATCACATGCAGTTTCTGGTCCTACGAGCAAGAGTTGTTTTCTGGTAAGAAGAGTCACTATTGTGCCCCCTTGCCATACACAGTGCAAATAGCACTGGCGTATGTACCCAAAATGCACAGTGTATTGGACTGAAGAGGATCTACTGTTCTTGTCAGTTTCCTAAGCACAATTGAACTAGATATGGCCCGTGTGTGTGGGAAGCACAGTTCTTTTGTTCTGAGCAAGCTCACTGTTCTGGCCCTATAGGAAACACAGTAGAGTAGAAGAGTGCTCCTTTCTCAAAAGCAGAGTGTGTTTCTTGTAAGGCGAGCTAGCGTTTGTTTCCCAGTCCTAAATGGAGTTGAATCACATGCAGTTTCTGGTCCTACGAGCAGGAGTTTTTTCTGGTAATAAGAGTCACTCTTGCGCTCCCGTTGTCACACTCAGGGCAAATAGCACTGGCCTCTGTTCCCAGGATGTACAGTGTATTGGACTGAAGAGGATCTACTGTTCTTGTCAGGTTCCTAAGCAGAGTTGAACTAGATATGGCACATGTGTGTAAAATGCACAGTTCTATTGTACTCAGCAAGCTCACTGTTCTGGCCCTATAGGAAACACAGTAGAGTAGAAGAGTGCTCTTTCCTCAAAAGCAGAGTGTGTTTTTTGTAAGCCGAGCTAGCATTTGTTTCGCAGTCCTAAATGGAGTTGAATCACATGCAGTTTCCGTTCCTACGAGCAAGAGTTGTTTTCTGGTAAGGAAAGTCACTCTTGTGCTCCCATTGCCATACACAGTGCAAACAGCACTCGCTTCTGTTCCCAGCAAGTACAGTGTATTGGACTGAAGAGGAGCTACTGTTCTTGTCAGTTTCCTAAGCAGAATTGAACTAGATATGGCCCGTGTGTGTAGGAAGCACAGTTCTTTTGTTCTGAGCAAGCTCACTGTTTGGACCCCATAGGAAACACAGTAGAGTAGAAGAGTGCTCTTTTCTCAAAAGCAGAGTGTGTTTCTTGTAATGCGAGCTAGCGTTTGTTTCCCAGTCCTAAATGGAGTTGAATCACATGCAGTTTCTGGTCCTACGAGCAAGAGTTGTTTTCTGGTAAGAAGAGTCACTATTGCGGTCCATTGCCATACACAGTGCAAATAGCACTGGCGTCTGTACCCAGCATGTACAGTGTATTGGACTGAAGAGGATCTACTGTTCTTGTCAGTATCCTAAGCAGAATTGAACTAGATATGGCCCATGTGTGTAGGAAGCACAGTTCTTTTGCTCTGAGCAAGCTCACTGTTCTAGCCTTACAGGAAACACAGTAGAGTAGAAGAGTGCTCTTTTCTCAAAAGCAGAGTGTGTTTCTTGTAAGGAGAGCTAGCGTTTGTTTCCCAGTTCTAAATGGAGTTGAATCACATGCAATTTCTGGTCCTACGATCAAGAGATTTTTTCTGGTAATAAGAGTTACTATTGCGCTACCAATGTCATACACAGGGCAAATAGCACGGGCCTCTGTTCCCAGCATTTACAGTGTATTGGACTGAAATGGATCTACTGTTCTTGTCAGGTTCCTAAGCAGAGTTGAATTAGATATGGACCACGTGTGTAGGAAGCCCAGTTTTTTTGTACTCAGCAAGCTCACTGTTCTGGCCCTATAGGAAACACAGTAGAGTAGAAGAGTGCTCTTTCCTCAAAAGCAGAATGTGTTTTTTGTAAGGAGAGCTAGCGTTTGATTTGGAGTCCTAAATGGAGTTGAATCACATGCAGTTTCCGTTCCTACGAGCAAGAGTTGTTTTCTGGTAAGGAAAGTCACTCTTGCGCTCCCATTGCCATACACAGTGCAAATAGCTCTCGCGTCTGTTCCCAGCAAGTACAGTGTATTGGACTGAAGAGGATCTACTGTTTTTGTCAGTTTCCTAAGCAGAGTTGAACTAGATATGACCCGTGTGTGTAGGAAGCACAGTTCTTTTGTTCTGAGCAAGCTCACTGTTTGGACCCCATAGGAAACACAGTAGAGTAGATGTGTGCCCTATTCTCAAAAGTAGAGCGTGTTTCTTGTAAGGCGAGCTAGTGTTTGTTTCCCAGTCCTAAGTGGATTGAATCAAATGCAGTTTCTGGTCCTACGAGCAAGAGTTGATTTCTGGTAAGAAGAGTCACTATTGTGCTCCAATTGACGTACACAGTGCAAATAGCACTCGCGTCTGTTCCCAGTAAGTACAGGGTATTGGACTGAAGAGGAGCTACTGTTCTCGTCAGGTTCCTAAGCAGAGATGAACTAGATATGGCCCGTGTGTGTAGGAAGCACAGTTCTTTTGTTCTGAGCAAGCTCACTGTTCTGGCCCTATAGGAAACACAGTAGAGTAGAAGAGTGCTCTTTTCTCAAAAGCAGAGTGTGTTTCTTGTAAGGTGAGCTATTGTTTGTTTCCCAGTCCTAAATGGAGTTGAATCACATGCAGTTTCTGGTCCTACAAGCAAGAGTTGTGTTCTGGTAAGAAGAGTCACTATTGCGCTCCCATTGTCATACACAGGGCAAATAGCCCTGGCCTCTGTTCCCAGCATGTACAGTGTATTGGACTGAAGAGGATCCACTGTTCTTGTCAGGTTCCTAAGCAGAGTTGAACTAGGTATGGCCCATGTGTGTAGGAAGCACAGTTGTTTTGTACTCAGCAAGCACACTGTTCTTGCCCTATAGGAAACACAGTAGAGTAGAAGAGTGCTCTTTCCTCAAAAGCAGAGTGTGTTTTTTGTAAGGCAAGCTAGCATTTGTTTCGCAGTCCTAAATGGAGTTTAATCACATGCAGTTTCTGGTTCTACGAGCAAGAGTTGTTTTCTTGTAAGGAAAGTCACTATTGCGCTCCCATTGCCATACACATTGGAAATAGTACTCGCGTCTGTTCCCAGCAAGTGCAGTGTATTGGACTGAAGAGGAGCTACTGTTCTTGTCAGTTTCCTAAGCAGAATTGAACTAGATATGGCCCGTGTGTGTAGGAAGCACATTTCTTTTGTTCTGAGCAAGCTCACTGTTCTGGCCTTATAGGAAACACAGAAGATCAGAAGAGTGCTCTTTCCTCAAAAGCAGAGTGTGTTTCTTGTAAGGCGAGCTAGCGTTTGTTTCCCAGTCCTAAATGGAGTTGAATCACATGCAGTTTCTGGTCCTATGAGCAAGAATTGTTTTCTGGTAAGGAAAGTCACTATTGCGCTCCCATTGCCATACACAGTGCAAATAGCACTTGCGTCTGTTCCCAGCAAGTACAGTGTATTGGACTGAAGAGGAGCTACTCTTCTTGTCAGTTTCCTAAGCAGAATTGAACAAGATATGGCCCGTGTGTGTAGGAAGCACAGTTCTTTTGTTCTGAGCAAGCTCACTGTTTGGACCCCATAGGAAACACAGTAGAGTATAAGAGTGCTCTTTTCTCAAAAGCAGAGTGTGTTTCTTGTAAGGCGAGCTAGCATTTGTTTCCCAGTCCTAAATGGAGTTGAAATACACATGCAGTTTCTGGTCCTATGAGGAAGAGTTGTTTTCTGGTAAGAAGAGTCACTATTGCGCTCCCTTTGCCATAAACAGTACAAATAGCCCTCTCGTCTGTTCCCAGCAAGTACAGTGTATTGGACTGAAGAGGAGCTACTGTTCTTGTCAGTTTCCTAAGCAGAGATGAACTAGATAAGGCCCATGTGTGTAGGAAGCACAGTTCTTTTGTACTGAGAAAGCTCACTGTTCTGGCCCTATAGAAAACACAGTAGAGTAGAAGAGTGCGCTTTCCTCAAAAGCAGAGTGTGTTTTTTGTAAGGCGTGCTAGCATTTGTTTCGCAGTCCTAAATGGAGTTGAATCACATGCAGTTTCCGTTCCTATGAGCAAGAGTTGTTTTCTGGTAAGGAAAGTCACTTTTGCGCTACTATTGGCATACACAGTGCAAATAGCACTCGCTTCTGTTCCCAGCAAGTACAGTGTATTGGACTGAAGAAGAGCTACTGTTCTTGTTAGGTTCCTAGGCAGAATTGAACTAGATATGGCCCGTGTGTGTAGGAAGCACAGTTCTTTTGTTCTGAGCAAGCTCACTGTTTGGATCCTTAGGAAACACAGTAGAGTAGAAGAGTGCTCTTTTCTCAAAAGCAGAGTGTGTTTCTTGTAAGGCGAGCTAGCGTTTGTTTCCAAGTCCTAAATGGAGTTGAATCACATGCAGTTTCTGGTCCTACGAGCAAGAGTTGTTTTCTGGTAAGAAGAGTCACTATTGCGCTCCCATTGCCATACACAGTGCAAATAGCACTCGCGTCTGTACCCAGCATATACAGTGTATTGGACTGAAGAGGATCTACTGTTCTTGTCAGTTTCCTAAGCAGAATTGAACAAGATATGGCCCGTGTGTGTAGGAAGCACAGTTCCTTTGTTCTGAGCAAGCTCACTGTTCGGACCCCATAGGAAACACAGTAGAGTAGAAGAGTGCATTTTTCTCAAAAGCAGAGTGTGTTTCTCGTAAGGCAAGGTAGTGTTTGTTTCCCAGTCCTAAATGGAGTTGAATCACATGCAGTTTCTGGTCCTACGAGCAAGAGATGTTTTCTGGTAAGAAGAGTCACTATTGCGCCCCCATTGCCATACACAGTGCAAATAGCACTGGCCTCTGTTCCCAGCATGTACAGTCTATTGGACTGAAGAGGATCTACTGTTCTTGTCAGGTTCCTAAGCAGAGTTGAACTAGATATGGCCCATGTGTGTAGGAAGCACAATTCTTTTGTACTCAGCAAGCTCACTGTTCTGGCCATATAGGAAACACAGTAGAGTAGAAGCGTGCTCTTTCCTCAAAAGCAGAGTGTGTTTCTTGTAAGGCGAGCTAGCATTTGTTTAACAGTCCTAAATGGAGTTGAATCACATGAAGTTTCCGTTCCTACGAGCAAGAGTTGTTTTCTGGTAAGGAAAGTCACTATTGCTCTCCCATTGCCATACACAGTGCAAATAGCACTCGCGTCTGTTCCCAGCAAGTACAGTGTATTGGACTGAAGAGGAGCTACTGTTCTTGTCAGTTTCCTAAGCAGAATTGAACTAGTTATGGCCCGTGTGTGTCGGAAGCACAGTTCTTTTGTTCTGAGCAAGCTCAATGTTTGGACCCTATAGGAAACACAGTAGAGTAGAAGAGTGCTCTTTTCTCAAAAGCAGAATGTGTTTCCTGTAAGGCGAGCTAGCGTTTGTTTCCCAGTCCTAAATAGAGTTGAATCCCTTGCAGTTTCTGGTCCTACGAGCAAGAGTTGTTTTCTGGTAAGAAGAGTCACTATTGCGCTCCCATTGTCAAACACAGGGCAAATAGCACTGGCGTCTGTTCCCAGCATGTACAGTCTATTGGACTGAAGAGGTTCTACTGTTCTTGTCAGTTTCCTAAGCAGAATTGAACAAGATATGGAAAGTGTGTGTAGGAAGCACAGTTCTTTTGTTCTGAGCAAGCTCACATTTCGAACCCCATAGGAAACACAGTAGAGTAGAAGAGTGCATTTTTCTCAAAAGCAGAGTGTGTTTCTAGTAAGGCGAACTAGCGTTTGTTTCCCAGTCCTAAATGGAGTTGAATCACATGCAGTTTCTGGTCCTACGAGCAAGAGTTGTTTTCTGGTAAGAAGAGTCACTATTGCGCTCCCATTGCCATACACAGTGCAAATAGCACTGGTGTCTGTACCCAGCATGTACAGCGTATTGGACTGAAGAGGATCTACTGTTCTTTTCAGTTTCCTAAGCAGAGTTGAACTAGATATGGCCCGTGTGTGTAGGAAGCACAGTTCTTTATTTCTGAGCAAGCTCACTGTTCGGATCCCATAGGAAACACAGTAGAGTAGAAGAGTGCTCTTTTCTCAAAAGCAGAGTATGTTTCCTGTAAGGTGAGCTAGCGTTTGTTTCCCCGTCCTTAATGGAGTTGAATCACATGCAGTTTCTGGTCATACGAGCAAGAGTTGTTTTCTGGGAAGAAGAGTCACTATTGCGCTCCCATTTTCACACACAGGGCAAATAGCACTGGCTTCTGTTCCCAGCATGTACAGTCTATTGGACTGAAGAGGTTCTACTGTTCTTGTCAGTTTCCTAGGCAGAATTGAACAAGATATGGCCCGTGTGTGTAGGAAGCACTGTTCTTTTGTTCTGAGCAAGCTCACTGTTTGGACCCCATAGGAAACACAGTAGAGTAGAAGAGTGCTCTTTTCTCAAAAGCAGAGTGTGTTTCTTGTAAGGCGAGCTAGCAATTGTTTCCCAGTCCTAAATAGAGTTGAATCACATGCAGTTTCTGGTCATACGAGCAAGAGTTGTTTTCTGGGAAGAAGAGTCACTATTGCGCTCCCATTTTCACACACAGGGTAAATAGCACTGGCTTCTGTTCCCAGCATGTACAGTCTATTGGACTGAAGAGGTTCTACTGTTCTTGTCAGTTTCCTAGGCAGAATTGAACAAGATATGGCCCGTGTGTGTAGGAAGCACTGTTCTTTTGTTCTGAGCAAGCTCACTGTTTGGACCCCATAGGAAACACAGTAGAGTAGAAGAGTGCTCTTTTCTCAAAAGCAGAGTGTGTTTCTTGTAAGGCGAGCTAGCGTTTGTTTCCCAGTCCTAAATGGAGTTGAATCACATGCAGTTTCTGGTCCTACGAGCAAGAGTTTTTTCTGGTAATAAGAGTCACTATTGTGCTCCCATTGTCATACTCAGGGCAAATAGCCCTGGCCTCTGTTCCCAGCATGTACAGTGTATTGGACTGAAGAGGATCTAAAGTTCTTGTCAGGTTCCTTAGCAGAGTTGAACTAGATATGGCCCATGTGTGTAGGAAGCACAGTTCTTTTGTACTCAGCAAGCTCACTGTTCTGGCCTTATAAGAAACACAGTAGAGTAGAAGAGTGCTCTTTTCTCAAAGCAGAGTGTGTTTCTTGTAAGGCGAGCTAGCGTTTGTTTCCCAGTCCTAAATGGATTTGAATCACATGCAGTTTCCATTCCACGAGCAAGAGTTGTTTTCTGGTAAGGAAAGTCACTCTTGTGCTCCCATTGCCATACACAGTGCAAATAGCCCTTGCGTCTGTTCCCAGCAAGTATAGTATATTGGACTGAAGAGGAGCTACTGTTCTTGTCAGTTTCCTAAGCAGAATTGAACTAGATATGGCCCGTGTGTGTAGGAAGCAAGTTCTTTTGTTCTGAGCAATCTCACTGTTTGGTCCCCATAGGAAACACAGTAGAGTAGAAGAGTGCTCTTTTCTCAAAAGCAGAGTGTGTTTCTTGTAAGACGAGCTAGCGATTGTTTCCCAGTCCTAAATGTAGTTGAATCACATGCAGTTTCTGTTCCTACGAGCAAGAGTTGTTTTCTGGTAAGGAAAGTCATTCTTGCACTCCCATTGCCATACACAGTGCAAATAGCACTCGCGTCTATTCCCAGCAAGTACAGTGTATTGGACTGAAGAGGAGCTACTGTTCTTGTCAGTTTCCTAATCAGAATTGAACTAGATATGGCCCGTGTGTGTAGGAAGCCCAGTTCTTTTGTTCTGAGCAAGCTCACATTTCGAACCCCATAGGAAACACAGTAGAGTAGAAGGGTGCATTTTTCTCAAAAGCAGAGTGTGTTTCTTGTAAGGCGAGATAGCGTTTGTTTCCCAGTCCTAAATGGAGTTGAAATACACATGCAGTTTCTGGTCCTACGAGCAAGAGTTGTTTTCTGGTAAGAAGAGTCACTATTGTGCTCCCTTTGCCATACACAGTGCAAATAGCCCTCGCGTCTGTTCCCAGCAAGTACACTGTATTTGACTGAAGAGGAGCTACTGTTCTTGTCAGTTTCCTAACAGAGTTGAACTAGATATGGCCCACGTGTGTAGGTAGCACAGTACTTTTGTACTCAGCAAGCTCACTGTTCTAGCCCTATAGGAAACACAGTAGAGTAGAAGAGTGCTCTTTCCTCAAAAGCCGAGTGTGTTTTTTGTAAGGCGAGCTAGCATTTGTTTCGCAGTCTAAATGGAGTTGAATCACATGAAGTTTCAGTTCCTACGAGCAAGAGTTGTTTTCTGGTAAGAAGAGTCACTATTGCGCTCCCATTGCCATACACAGTGCAAATAGCACTGGCATCTGTACCCAGCATGTACAGTGTATTGGACTGAAGAGGATCAACTGTTCTTGTCAGGTTCCTAAACAGAGTTGAACTAGATATGGCCCATGTGTGTAGGAAGCACAGTTCTTTTGTACTCAAAAAGCTCACTGTTCTGGCCCTATAGGAAACACAGAAGAGTAGAAGAGTGCTCTTTTCTCAAAAGCAGAGTGTGTTTCTTGTAAGGCGAGCTAGCGTTTGTTTCCCAATCCTAAATGGAGTTGAATCACATGCAGTTTCTGGTTCTACGAGCAAGAGTTGTTTTCTGGTAAGAAGAGTCTATTGCGCTCCCATTGCCATACACAGTGCAAATAGCACTGGTGTCTGTACCCAGCATGTACAGCGTATTGGACTGAAGAGGATCTACTGTTATTTTCAGTTTCCTAAGCAGAGTTGAACTAGATATGGCCCGTGTGTGTAGGAAGCACAGTTCTTTTTTTCTGAGGAAGCTCACTGTACGGATCCCATAGGAAACACAGTAGAGTAGAAGAGTGCTCTTTTCTCAAAAGCAGAGTGTGTTTCCTGTAAGATGAGCTAGCGTTTGTTTCCCAGTCCTTAATGGAGTTGAATCACATGCAGTTTCTGGTCATAGGAGCAAGAGTTGTTTTCTGGTAAGAAGAGTCACTATTGCGCTCCCATTGTCACACACAGGGCAAATAGCACTGGCTTCTGTTCCCAGCATGTACAGTCTATTGGACTGAAGAGGTTATACTGTTCTTGTCAGTTTCCTAAGCAGAATTGAATAAGATATGGCCCGTGTGTGTAGGAAGCCCAGTTCTTTTGTTCTGAGCAAGCTCACATTTCGAACCCCATAGGAAACACAGTAGAGTAGAAGGGTGCATTTTTCTCAAAAGCAGAGTGTGTTTCTTGTAAGGCGAGATAGCGTTTGTTTCCCAGTCCTAAATGGAGTTGAAATACACATGCAGTTTCTGGTCCTACGAGCAAGAGTTGTTTTCTGGTAAGAAGAGTCACTATTGTGCTCCCTTTGCCATACACAGTGCAAATAGCCCTCGCGTCTGTTCCCAGCAAGTACAGTGTATTGGACTGAAGAGGAGCTACTGTTCTTGTCAGTTTCCTAAGCACAGTTGAACTAGATATGGCCCATGTGTGTAGGAAGCACAGTACTTTTGTACTCAGCAAGCTCACAGTTCTAGCCCTATAGGAAACACAGTAGAGTAGAAGTGTGCTCTTTCCTCAAAAGCAGAGTGTGTTTTTTGTAAGGCGAGCTAGCATTTGTTTTGCAGTCCTAAATGGAGTTGAATCACATGCAGTTTCCGTTCCTACGAGCAAGAGTTGTTTTCTGGTAAGAAGAGTCACTATTGCGCTCCCATTGCCATACACAGTGCAAATAGCACTGGCATCTGTACCCAGCATGTACAGTGTATTGGACTGAAGAGGATCTACTGTTCTTGTCAGGTTCCTAAACAGAGTTGAACTAGATATGGCCCATGTGTGTAGGAAGCACAGTTCTTTTGTACTCAAAAAGCGCACTGTTCTGGCCCTATATGAAACACAGAAGAGTAGAAGAGTGCTCTTTTCTCAAAAGCAGAGTGTGTTTCTTGTAAGGCGAGCTAGCGTATGTTTCCCAATCCTAAATTGAGTTGAATCACATGCAGTTTCTGGTCATACGAGAAAGAGTTGTTTTCTGGTAAGAAGAGTCACTATTGCGCTCCCATTGCCATACACAGTGCAAATAGCCCTCGCGTCTGTTCCCAGCAAGTACAGTGTATTGGACTGAAGAGGAGCTACTGTTCTTGTCAGTTTCCTAAGCAGAATTGAACTAGATATGGCCCGTGTGTGTAGGAAGCAAGTTCTTTTGTTCTGAGCAATCTCACTGTTTGGACCCCATAGGAAACACAGTAGAGTAGAAGAGTGCTCTTTTCTCAAAAGCAGAGTGTGTTTCTTGTAAGGCGAGCTAGCGATTGTTTCCTAGTCCTAAATGGAGTTGAATCACATGCAGTTTCTGTTCCTACGAGCAAGAGTTGTTTTCTAGTAAAGAAAGTCACTCTTGCACTCCCATTGCCATACACAGTGCAAATAGCACTCGCGTCTATTCCCAGCAAGTACAGTGTATTGGACTGAAGAGGAGCTACTGTTCTTGTCAGTTTCCTAATCAGAATTGAACTAGATATGGCCCGTGTGTGTAGGAAGCCCAGTTCTTTTGTTCTGAGCAAGCTCACTGTTTGGACCCCATAGGAAACACAGTAGAGTAGAAGAGTGCTCTTTTCTCAAAAGCAGAGTGTGTTTCTTGTAAGTCGAGCTAGTGATTGTTTCCCAGTCCTAAATGGAGTTGAATCACATGCAGTTTCTGGTCCTACGAGCAAGAGTTGTTTTCTGGTAAGAAGAGTTACTTTTGCGCTCCCATTGCCATACACATTGCAAATAGCACTGGCGTCTGTACCCAGCATGTACAGTGTATTGGACTGAAGAGGATCTACTGTTCTTGTCAGTTTCCTAAGCAGAATTGAACTAGATATGGCCCGTGTGTGTAGGAAGCACAGTTCTTTTGTTCTGAGCAAGCTCACTGTTCTGGCCCTATAGGAAACACAGTAGAGTAGAAGAGTGCTCTTTTCTCAAAAGCAGAGTGTGTTTCTTGTAAGGAGAGCTAGCGTTTTTTTCCCAGTCCTAAATGGAGTTGAATCACATGCAGTTTCTGGTCCTACGAGCAAGAGTTTTTTCTGGTAATAAGAGTCACTATTGCGCTCCCATTGTCATACTCAGGGCAAATATCACTGGCCTCTGTTCCCAGCATGTACAGTGTATTGGAATGAAGAAGATCTAATGTTCTTGTCAGGTTCCTAAGCAGAGTTGAACTAGATATGGCCCATGTGTGTAGGAAGCACAGTTCTTTTGTACTCAGCAAGCTCACTGTTCTGGCCTTATAGGAAACACAGTAGAGTAGAAGAGTGCTCTTTCCTCAAAAGCAGAGTGTGTTTCTTGTAAGGCGAGCTAGCGTTTGTTTCCCAGTCCTATATGGAGTTGAATCACATGCAGTTTTTTGTCATACGAGCAAGAGTTGTTTTCTGGTAAGAAGAGTCACTATTGCGCTCCCATTGTCACACACAGGGCAAATAGCACTGGCGTCTGTTCCCAGCATGCACAGTCTATTGGACTGAAGAGGTTCTACTGTTCTTGTCAGTTTCCTAAGCAGAATTGAACAAGATATGGCCCGTGTGTGTAGGAAGCACAGTTCTTTTTTCTGAGCAAGCTCACATTTCGAACCCCATAGGAAACACAGTAGAGTAGAAGAGTGCATTTTTCTCAAAAGCAGAGTGTGTTTCTTGTAAGGCGAGCTAGCGTTAGTTTCCAAGTCCTAAATGGAGTTGAAATACACATGCAGTTTCTGGTCTTACGAGCAAGAGTTCTTTTCTGGTTTTGAAGAGTCACTATTGTGCTCCCTTTGCCATACACAGTGCAAATAGCCCTCGCATCTGTTCCCAGCAAGTAGAGTGTATTGGACTGAAGAGGAGCTACTGTTCTTGTCAGTTTCCTAAGCAGAGTTGAACGAGATATGGCCCATGTGTGTAGATAGCACAGTTCTTTTGTACTCAGCAAGCTCACTGTTCTGGCCCCATAGGAAACACAGTAGAGTAGAAGAGTGCTCTTTCCTCAAAAGCAGAGTGTGTTTTTTGTAAGGCGAGCTAGTGTTTGTTTCGCAGTCCTAAATGGAGTTGAATCACATGCAGTTTCCGTTCCTAAGAGTAAGAGTTGTTTTCTGGTAAGGAAAGTCACTCTTGCACTCCCATTGCCATACACAGTGCAAATAGCACTCGCGTCTGTTCCCAGCAAGTACAGTGTATTGGACTGAAGAGGATCTACTGTTCTTGTCAGTTTCCTAAGCAGAATTGAACTAGATATGGCCCGTGTGTGTAGGAAGCCCACTTCTTTTGTTCTGAGCAAGCTCACTGTTTGGACCCCATAAAAAACACAGTAGAGTAGAAGAGTGCTCTTTTCTCAAAAGCAGAGTGTGTTTTTTGTAAGGCGAGCTAGCGATTGTTTCCCAGTCCTAAATGGAGTTGAATCACATGCAGTTTCTGGTCCTACGAGCAAGAGTTATTTTCTGGTAAGAAGAGTCACTATTGCGCCGCCATTGCCATACACAGTGCAAATAGCACTGGCGTATGTACCCAACATGTACAGTGTATTGGACTGAAGAGGATCTACTGTTCTTGTCAGTTTCCTAAGCAGAATTGAACTAGATATGGCCCGTGTGTGTAGGAAACTCAGTTCTTTTGTTCTGAGCAAGCTCACTGTTCTGGCCCTATAGGAAACACTGTAGAGTAGAAGAGTGCTCTTTTCTCAAAAGCAGAGTGTGTTTCTTGTAAGGCGAGCTAGCGTTTGTTTTCCAGTCCTAAATGGAGTTGAATCACATGCACTTTCTGGTCCTACGAGCAAGAGTTGTTTTCTGGTAAGAAGAGTCACTATTGCGCCCCCATTGCCATACACAGTGCAAATAGCACTGGCCTCTTTTCCCAGCATGTACAGTGTATTGGACTGAAGAGGATCTACTGTTCTTGTCAGTTTCCTAAGCAGAATTGAACTAGTTATGGCCCGTGTGTGTCGGAAGCACAGTTCTTTTGTTCTGAGCAAGCTCACTGTTTGGACCCCATAGGAAACACAGTAGAGTAGAAGAGTGCTCTTTTCTCAAAAGCAGAATGTGTTTCCTGTAAGGCGAGCTAGCGTTTGTTTCCCAGTCCTAAATAGAGTTGAATCCCTTGCAGTTTCTGGTCCTACGAGCAAGAGTTGTTTTCTGGTAAGAAGAGTCACTATTGCGCTCCCATTATCAAACACAGGGCAAATAGCACTGGCGTCTGTTCTCAGCATGTACAGTCTCTTGGAATGACGAGGTTCTACTGTTCTTGTCAGGTTCCTAAACAGAGTTGAACTAGATATGGCCCATGTGTGTAGGAAGCACAGTTCTTTTGTACTCAAAAAGCTCACTGTTCTGGCCCTATAGGAAACACAGAAGAGTAGAACAGTGCTCTTTTCTCAAAAGCAGAGTGTGTTTCTAGTAAGGCGAGCTAGCGTTTGTTTCCCAGTCCTAAATGGAGTTGAATCACATGCAGTTTCTGGTCCTACAAGCAAGAGTTGTTTTCTGGTAAGAAGAGTCACTATTGCGCTCCCATTGCCATACACAGTGCAAATAGCACTGGTGTCTGTACCCAGCATGTACAGCGTATTGGACTGAAGAGGATCTACTGTTATTTTCAGTTTCCTAAGCAGAGTTGAACTAGATATGGCCCGTGTGTGTAGGAAGCACAGTTCTTTTTTTCTGAGCA
The DNA here is from genome assembly GCF_949786415.1 of Peromyscus eremicus. Classification (NCBI taxonomy): domain Eukaryota; kingdom Metazoa; phylum Chordata; class Mammalia; order Rodentia; family Cricetidae; genus Peromyscus; species Peromyscus eremicus. Next base: position 30,847 of record NW_026736858.1, on the reverse strand, counting down.
AGCTCACTGTTCGGATCCCATAGGAAACACAGTAGAGTAGAAGAGTGCTCTTTTCTCAAAAGCAGAGTGTGTTTCCTGTAAGGTGAGCTAGCGTTTGTTTCCCAGTCCTTAATGGAGTTGAATCACATGCAGTTTCTGGTCATACGAGCAAGAGTTGTTTTCTGGTAAGAAGAGTCACTATTGCGCTCCCATTGTCACACACAGGGCTAATAGCACTGACTTCTGTTCCCAGCATGTACAGTCTATTGGACTGAAGAGGTTCTACTGTTCTTGTCAGTTTCCTAAGCAGAATTGAACAAGATATGGCCCGTGTGTGTAGGAAGCACAGTTCTTTTTTCTGAGCAAGCTCACATTTCGAACCCCATAGGAAACACAGTAGAGTAGAAGAGTGCATTTTTCTCAAAAGCAGAGTGTGTTTCTTGTAAGGCGAGCTAGCGTTAGTTTCCAAGTCCTAAATGGAGTTGAAATACACATGCAGTTTCTGGTCTTACGAGCAAGAGTTCTTTTCTGGTTTTGAAGAGTCACTATTGTGCTCCCTTTGCCATACACAGTGCAAAAAGCCCTCGCATCTGTTCCCAGCAAGTAGAGTGTATTGGACTGAAGAGGAGCTACTGTTCTTGTCAGTTTCCTAAGCAGAGTTGAACGAGATATGGCCCATGTGTGTAGATAGCACAGTTCTTTTGTACTCAGCAAGCTCACTGTTCTGGCCCCATAGGAAACACAGTAGAGTAGAAGAGTGCTCTTTCCTCAAAAGCAGAGTGTGTTTTTTGTAAGGCGAGCTAGTGTTTGTTTCGCAGTCCTAAATGGAGTTGAATCACATGCAGTTTCCGTTCCTAAGAGTAAGAGTTGTTTTCTGGTAATGAAAGTCACTCTTGCACTCCCATTGCCATACACAGTGCAAATAGCACTCGCGTCTGTTCCCAGCAAGTACAGTGTATTGGACTGAAGAGGATCTACTGTTCTTGTCAGTTTCCTAAGCAGAATTGAACTAGATATGGCCCGTGTGTGTAGGAAGCCCACTTCTTTTGTTCTGAGCAAGCTCACTGTTTGGACCCCATAAAAAACACAGTAGAGTAGAAGAGTGCTCTTTTCTCAAAAGCAGAGTGTGTTTTTTGTAAGGCGAGCTAGCGATTGTTTCCCAGTCCTAAATGGAGTTGAATCACATGCAGTTTCTGGTCCTACGAGCAAGAGTTATTTTCTGGTAAGAAGAGTCACTATTGCGCCGCCATTGCCATACACAGTGCAAATAGCACTGGCGTATGTACCCAACATGTACAGTGTATTGGACTGAAGAGGATCTACTGTTCTTGTCAGTTTCCTAAGCAGAATTGAACTAGATATGGCCCGTGTGTGTAGGAAGCACAGTTCTTTTGTTCTGAGCAAGCTCACTGTTCTGGCCCTATAGGAAACACTGTAGAGTAGAAGAGTGCTCTTTTCTCAAAAGCAGAGTGTGTTTCTTGTAAGGCGAGCTAGCGTTTGTTTTCCAGTCCTAAATGGAGTTGAATCACATGCACTTTCTGGTCCTACGAGCAAGAGTTGTTTTCTGGTAAGAAGAGTCACTATTGCGCCCCCATTGCCATACACAGTGCAAATAGCACTGGCCTCTTTTCCCAGCATGTACAGTGTATTGGACTGAAGAGGATCTACTGTTCTTGTCAGGTTCCTAAGCAGAGTTGAACTAGATATGGCCCATGTGTGTAGGAAGCACAATTCTTTTGTACTCAGCAAGCTCACTGTTCTGGCCATATAGGAAACACAGTAGAGTAGAAGAGAGCTCTTTCCTCAAAAGCAGAGTGTGTTTCTTGTAAGGCGAGCTAGCATTTGTTTCCCAGTCCTAAATGGAGTTGAATCACATGCAGTTTCCGTTCCTACGAGCAAGAGTTGTTTTCTGGTAAGGAAAGTCACTATTGCTCTCCCATTGCCATACACAGTGCAAATAGCACTCGCGTCTGTTCCCAGCAAGTACAGTGTATTGGACTGAAGAGGAGCTACTGTTCTTGTCAGTTTCCTAAGCAGAATTGAACTAGTTATGGCCCGTGTGTGTCGGAAGCACAGTTCTTTTGTTCTGAGCAAGCTCACTGTTTGGACCCCATAGGAAACACAGTAGAGTAGAAGAGTGCTCTTTTCTCAAAAGCAGAATGTGTTTCCTGTAAGGCGAGCTAGCGTTTGTTTCCCAGTCCTAAATAGAGTTGAATCCCTTGCAGTTTCTGGTCCTACGAGCAAGAGTTGTTTTCTGGTAAGAAGAGTCACTATTGCGCTCCCATTATCAAACACAGGGCAAATAGCACTGGCGTCTGTTCTCAGCATGTACAGTCTCTTGGAATGACGAGGTTCTACTGTTCTTGTCAGGTTCCTAAACAGAGTTGAACTAGATATGGCCCATGTGTGTAGGAAGCACAGTTCTTTTGTACTCAAAAAGCTCACTGTTCTGGCCCTATAGGAAACACAGAAGAGTAGAAGAGTGCTCTTTTCTCAAAAGCAGAGTGTGTTTCTAGTAAGGCGAGCTAGCGTTTGTTTCCCAGTCCTAAATGGAGTTGAATCACATGCAGTTTCTGGTCCTACAAGCAAGAGTTGTTTTCTGGTAAGAAGAGTCACTATTGCGCTCCCATTGCCATACACAGTGCAAATAGCACTGGTGTCTGTACCCAGCATGTACAGCGTATTGGACTGAAGAGGATCTACTGTTATTTTCAGTTTCCTAAGCAGAGTTGAACTAGATATGGCCCGTGTGTGTAGGAAGCACAGTTCTTTTTTTCTGAGCAAGCTCACTGTTCGGATCCCATAGGAAACACAGTAGAGTAGAAGAGTGCTCTTTTCTCAAAAGCAGAGTGTGTTTCCTGTAAGGTGAGCTAGCGTTTGTTTCCCAGTCCTTAATGGAGTTGAATCACATGCAGTTTCTGGTCATACGAGCAAGAGTTGTTTTCTGGTAAGAAGAGTCACTATTGCGCTCCCATTGTCACACACAGGGCTAATAGCACTGACTTCTGTTCCCAGCATGTACAGTCTATTGGACTGAAGAGGTTCTACTGTTCTTGTCAGTTTCCTAAGCAGAATTGAACAAGTTATGGCGCGTGTGTGTAGGAAGCACAGTTCTTTTGTTCTGAGCAAGCTCACATTTCGAACCCCATAGGTAACACAGTAGAGTAGAAGAGTGCATTTTTCTCAAAAGCAGAGTGTGTTTCTTGTAACGCGAGCTAGTGTTTATTTCCCAGTCCTAAATGGAGTTGAAATACACATGCAGTTTCTAGTCTTACGAGCAAGAGTTCTTTTCTGGTTTTGAAGAGTCACTATTGTGCTCCCTTTGCCATACACAGTGCAAATAGCCCTCGCGTCTGTTCCCAGCATGTACAGTGTATTGGACTGAAGAGGAGCTCATGTTCTTGTCAGTTAACTAAGCAGAGTTGAACGAGATAAGGCCCATGTGTGTAGGAAGCACAGTTCTTTTGTACTCAGCAAGCTCACTGTTCTGGCCCTATAGGAAACACAGTAGAGTAGAAGAGTGCTCTTTCCTCAAAAGCAGAGCGTGTTTTTTGTAAGGCAAGCGAGTGTTTGTTTCGCAGTCCTAAATGGAGTTGAATCACATGCAGTTTCCGTTCCTACGAGCAAGAGTTGTTTTCTGGTAAGGAAAGTCACTCATGTGCTCCCATTGCCATACACAGTACAAATAGCCCTCGCGTCTGTTCCCAGCAAGTACAGTGTATTGGACTGAAGAGGAGCTACTGTTCTTGTCAGTTTCCTAAGCAGAATTGAACTAGATATGGCCCGTGTGTGTAGGAAGCACAGTTCTTTTGTTCTGAGCAATCTCACTGTTTGGACCCCATAGGAAACACAGTAGAGTAGAAGAGTGCTCTTTTCTCAAAAGCAGAGTGTGTTTCTTGTAAGGCGAGCTAGCGATTGTTTCCCAGTCCTAAATGGAGTTGAATCACATGCAGTTTCTGTTCCTACGCGCAAGAGTTGTTTTCTGGTAAGGAAAGTCACTCTTGCACTCCCATTGCCATACACAGTGCAAATAGCACTCGCGTCTATTCCCAGAAAGTTCAGTGTATTGGACTGAAGAGGATCTACTGTTCTTGTCAGTTTCCTAAGCACAATTGAACTAGATATGGCCCGTGTGTGTAGGAAGCACAGTTCTTTTGTTCTGAGCAAGCTCACTGTTCTGGCCCTATAGGAAACACAGTAGAGTAGAAGAGTGCTCCTTTCTCAAAAGCAGAGTGTGTTTCTTGTAAGGAGAGCTAGCGTTTGTTTCCCAGTCCTAAATGGAGTTGAATCACATGCAGTTTCTGGTCCTACAAGCAAGAGTTTTTTCTGGTAATAAGAGTCACTCTTGCGCTCCCATTGTCACACTCAGGGCAAATAGCACTGGCCTCTGTCCCCAGGATGTACAGTGTATTGGACTGAAGAGGATCTACTGTTCTTGTCAGGTTCCTAAGCAGAGTTGAACTAGATATGGCACATGTGTGTAAAAAGCACAGTTCTTTTGTACTCAGCAAGCTCACTGTTCTGGCACTATAGGAAACACAATAGAGTAGAAGTGTGCTCTTTCCTCAAAAGCAGAGTGTGTTTTTTGTAAGCCGAGCTAGCGTTTGTTTCGCAGTCCTAAATGGAGTTGAATCACATGCAGTTTCCGTTCCTACGAGCAAGAGTTGTTTTCTGGTAAGGAAAGTCACTCTTGTGCTCCCATTGCCATACACAGTGCAAACAGCACTCGCTTCTGTTCCCAGCAAGTACAGTGTATTGGACTGAAGAGGAGCTACTGTTCTTGTCAGTTTCCTAAGCAGAATTGAACTAGATATGGCCTGTGTGTGTTGGAAGCACAGTTCTTTTGTTCTGAGCAAGCTCACTGTTTGGACCCCATAGGAAACACAGTAGAGTAGAAGAGTGCTCTTTTCTCAAAAGCAGAGTGTGTTTCTTGTAAGACGAGCTAGCGTTTGTTTCGCAGTCCTAAATGGAGTTGAATCACATGCAGTTTCTGGTCCTACGAACAAGAGTTGTTTTCTGGTAAGAGGAGTCACTATTGCGCTCCCATTGCCATACACAGTGCAAATAGCACTGGCGTCTGTACCCAGCATGTACAGTGTATTGGACTGAAGAGGATCTACTGTTCTTGTCAGTTTCCTAAGCAGAATTGAACTAGATATGGCCCATGTGTGTATAAGCACAGTTCTTTTGTTCTGAGCAAGCTCACTGTTCTAGCCCTATAGGAAACACAGTAGAGTAGAAGAGTGCTCTTTTCTCAAAAGCAGAGTGTGTTTCTTGTAAGGCGAGCTAGCGTTTGTTTCCCAGTCCTAAATGGAGTTGAATCACATGCAGTTTCTGGTCCTACGAGCAAGAGTTTTTTCTGGTAATAAGAGTCACTATTGCGCTCCCATTGTCAAACTCAGGGCAAATAGCACTGGCCTCTGTTCCCAGCATGTACAGTGTTTTGGACTGAAGAGGATCTAATGCTCTTGTCAGGTTCCTAAGCAGAGTTGAACTAGATAAGGCCCATGTGTGTAGGAAGCACAGTTCTTTTGTACTCAGCAAGCTCACTGTTCTGGCCTTATAGGAAACACAGTAGAGTAGAAGAGTGCTCTTTCCTCAAAAGCAGAGTGTGTTTCTTGTAAGGCGAGCTAGCGTTTGTTTCCCAGTCCTAAATGGATTTGAATCACATGCAGTTTCCGTTCCTACGAGCAAGAGTTGTTTTCTGGTAAGGAAAGTCACTATTGCGCTCCCATTGCCATACACAGTGCAAATAGCACTCGCGTCTGTTCCCAGCAAGTACAGTGTATTGGACTGAAGAGGATCTACTGTTCTGGTCAGTTTCCTAAGCAGACCTGAACTAGATATGGCCCGTGTGTGTAGGAAGCACAGTTCTTTTGTTCTGAGCAAGCTCACTGTTTGGACCCTATAGGAAACACAGTAGAGTAGAAGAGTGCTCATTTTTCAAAAGCAGAGTGTGTTTCTTGTAAGGCGAGCTTCCCTTTGTTTCCCAGTCCTAAATGGAGTTGAATCACATGCAGTTTCTGGTCATATGAGCAAGAGTTGTTTTCTGGGAAGAAGAGTCACTATTGCGCTCCCATTGTCACACACAGGGCAAATAGCACTGGCGTCTGTTCCCAGCATGTACAGTCTATTGTACTGAAGAGGTTCTTCTGTTCTTGTCAGTTTCCTAAGCAGAATTGAACAAGATATGGCCCGTGTGTGTAGGAAGCACAGTTCTTTTGTTCTGAGCAAGCTCATATTTCGAACCCCATAGGAAACACAGTAGAGTAGAAGAGTGCATTTCTCTCAAAAGCAGAATGTGTTTCTTGTAAGGCGAGATAGCTTTTGTTTCCCAGTCCTAAATGGAGTTGAATCACATGCAGATTCTGGTCCTACGAGCAAGAGTTGTTTTCTGGGAAGAAGAGTCACTATTGTGCTCCCATTGTCACACACAGGGCAAATAGCACTGGCATCTCTTCCCAGCATGTACAGTCTATTGGACTGAAGAGGTTCTACTGTTCTTGTCAGTTTCCTAAGCAGAATTGAACAAGATATGGCCCGTGTGTGTAGGAAGCACAGTCCTTTTGTTCTGAGCAAGCTCACATTTCGAACCCCTTAAGAAACACAGTAGAGTAGAAGAGTGCATTTTTCTCAAAAGCAGAGTGTGTTTCTTGTAAGGTGAGCTAGCGTTTGTTTCCCAGTCCTAAATGGAGTTGAAATACACATGCAGTTTCTGGTCCTACGAGCAAGAGTTGTTTTCTGGTAAGAAGGGTCACTATTGCGCTCCCTTTGCCATACACAGTGCAAATAGCCCTCGAGTCTGTTCCCAGCAATTACAGTGTATTGGATTGAAGAGGAGCTACTGTTCTTGTCATTTTCCTAAGCAGAGTTGAACTAGATATGGCCCATGTGTGTAGGAAGCACAGTTCTTTTGTACTCAGCAAGCTCACTGTTCTGGCCCTATAGGAAAAACAGTAGAGTAGAAGAGTGCTCTTTCCACAAAAGCAGAGTTTGTTTATTGTAAGGCGAGCTAGCGTTTGTTTCACAGTCCTAAATGGAGTTGAATCACATGCAGTTTCCGTTCCTAGGAGCAAGAGTTGTTTTCTGGTAAGGAAAGTCACTATTGCGCTCCCATTGCCATACACAGTGCAAATAGCACTCGCGTCTGTTCCCAGCAAGTACAGTGTATTGGACTGAAGAGGATCTACTGTTCTGGTCAGTTTCCTAAGCAGACCTGAACTAGATATGGCCCGTGTGTGTAGGAAGCACAGTTCTTTTGTTCTGAGCAAGCTCACTGTTTGGACCCTATAGGAAACACAGTAGAGTAGAAGAGTGCTCATTTTTCAAAAGCAGAGTGTGTTTCTTGTAAGGCGAGCTTCCCTTTGTTTCCCAGTCCTAAATGGAGTTGAATCACATGCAGTTTCTGGTCATATGAGCAAGAGTTGTTTTCTGGGAAGAAGAGTCACTATTGCGCTCCCATTGTCACACACAGGGCAAATAGCACTGGCGTCTGTTCCCAGCATGTACAGTCTATTGTACTGAAGAGGTTCTTCTGTTCTTGTCAGTTTCCTAAGCAGAATTGAACAAGATATGGCCCGTGTGTGTAGGAAGCACAGTTCTTTTGTTCTGAGCAAGCTCATATTTCGAACCCCATAGGAAACACAGTAGAGTAGAAGAGTGCATTTCTCTCAAAAGCAGAATGTGTTTCTTGTAAGGCGAGATAGCTTTTGTTTCCCAGTCCTAAATGGAGTTGAATCACATGCAGATTCTGGTCCTACGAGCAAGAGTTGTTTTCTGGGAAGAAGAGTCACTATTGTGCTCCCATTGTCACACACAGGGCAAATAGCACTGGCATCTCTTCCCAGCATGTACAGTCTATTGGACTGAAGAGGTTCTACTGTTCTTGTCAGTTTCCTAAGCAGAATTGAACAAGATATGGCCCGTGTGTGTAGGAAGCACAGTCCTTTTGTTCTGAGCAAGCTCACATTTCGAACCCCTTAAGAAACACAGTAGAGTAGAAGAGTGCATTTTTCTCAAAAGCAGAGTGTGTTTCTTGTAAGGTGAGCTAGCGTTTGTTTCCCAGTCCTAAATGGAGTTGAAATACACATGCAGTTTCTGGTCCTACGAGCAAGAGTTGTTTTCTGGTAAGAAGGGTCACTATTGCGCTCCCTTTGCCATACACAGTGCAAATAGCCCTCGAGTCTGTTCCCAGCAATTACAGTGTATTGGATTGAAGAGGAGCTACTGTTCTTGTCATTTTCCTAAGCAGAGTTGAACTAGATATGGCCCATGTGTGTAGGAAGCACAGTTCTTTTGTACTCAGCAAGCTCACTGTTCTGGCCCTATAGGAAAAACAGTAGAGTAGAAGAGTGCTCTTTCCACAAAAGCAGAGTTTGTTTATTGTAAGGCGAGCTAGCGTTTGTTTCACAGTCCTAAATGGAGTTGAATCACATGCAGTTTCCGTTCCTAGGAGCAAGAGTTGTTTTCTGGTAAGGAAAGTCACTATTGCGCTCCCATTGCCATACACAGTGCAAATAGCACTCGCGTCTGTTCCCAGCAAGTACAGTGTATTGGACTGAAGAGGATCTACTGTTCTGGTCAGTTTCCTAAGCAGAACTGAACTAGATATGGCCCGTGTGTGTAGGAAGCACAGTTCTTTTGTTCTGAGCAAGCTCACTGTTTGGACCCCAAAGGAAACACAGTAGAGTAGAAGAGTGCTCATTTCTCAAAAGCAGAGTGTGTTTCTTGTAAGGCGAGCTTGCGTTTGTTTCCCAGTCCTAAATGGAGTTGAATCACATGAAGTTTCTGGTCATACGAGCAAGAGTTGTTTTCTGGTAAGAAGAGTCACTATTGCGCTCCCATTGCCATACACAGTGCAAATATCACTGGCGTCTGTACCCAGCATGTACAGTGTATTGGACTGAAGAGGATCGACTGTTCTTGTCAGTTTCCTAAGCAGAATTGAACTAGATATGGCCCGTGTGTGTAGGAAGCACAGTTCTTTTGTTCTGAGCAAGCTCACTCTTCTGGCCCTACAGGAAACACAGTAGAGTAGAAGAGTGCTCTTTTCTCAAAAGCAGAGTGTGTTTCTTGTTAGGCGAGCTAGCGTTTGTTTCCCAGTCCTAAATGGAGTTGAATCACATGCAGTTTCCGTTCCTACGAGCAAGAGTTGTTTTCTGGTAAGGAAAGTCACTATTGTGCTCCCATTGCCATACACAGTGCAAATAGCACTCGCGTCTGTTCCCAGCAAGTACAGTGTATTGGACTGAAGAGGAGCTACTGTTCTTGTCAGTTTCCTAAGCAGTATTGAACTAGATATGGCCCGTGTGTGTAGGAAACACAGTTCTTTTGTTCTGAGCAAGCTCACTGTTCTGGCCCTATTGGAAACACAGTAGAGTAGAAGAGTGCTCTTTTCTCAAAAGCAGAGTGTGTTTCTTGTAAGGCGAGCTAGCGTTTGTTTCCCAGTCCTAAATGGAGTTGAATCCCATGCAGTTTCCATTCCTACGAGCAAGAGTTTTTTCTGGTAATAAGAGTCACTATTGTGCTCCCTTTGTCATAATCAGGGCAAATAGCACTGGCTTCTGTTCCCAGCATGTACATTGTATTGTACTGAAGAGGATCTACTGTTCTTGTCAGTTTCCTAAGCAGAGTTGAACTAGATATGGCCCATGTGTGTAGGAAGCACAGTTCTTTTGTACTCAGCAAGCTCACTGTTCTGGCCCTATAAAAAACACATTAGAGGAGAAGAGTGCTCTTTCATCAAAACAGAGTGTGTTTCTTGTAAGGCGAGCTAGTGTTTGTTTCCCAGTCCTAAAAGGAGTTGAATCACATGCAGTTTCTGGTCCTATGACCAAGAGTTGTTTTCTGGTAAGAAGAGTCACTATTGTGTTCCCATTGCCATACACATTGCAAATAGCACTGACGTCTGTACCCAGCATGTACAGCGTATTGGACTGAAGAGGATCTACTGTTCTTTTCATTTTCCTAAGCAGAGTTGAACTAGATATGGCCCGTGTGTGTAGGAAGCACAGTTCTTTTTTCTGAGCAAGCTCACTGTTCGGACCCCATAGGAAACACAGTAGAGTAGAAGAGTGCTCTTTTCTCAAAAGCAGAGTGTGTTTCTCGTAAGGCGAGCTAGTGTTTGTTTCCCAGTCCTAAATGGAGTTGAATCACATGCAGTTTCTGGTCATACGAGCAAGAGTTGTTTTCTGGTAAGAAGAGTCACTATTGCGCTCCCATTGTCACACACAGGGCAAATAGCACTGGCGTCTGTTCCCAGCATGTACAGTCTATTGGACTGAAGAGGTTCTACTGTTCTTGTCAGTTTCCTAAGCAGAATTGAACAAGATATGGCCCGTGTGTGTAGGAAGCACAGTTCCTTTGTTCTGAGCAAGCTCACATTTCGAAACCCATAGGAAACACAGTAGAGTAGAAGAGTGCATTTTTCTCAAAAGCAGAGTGTGTTTCTTGTAAGTCGAGCTAGCGTTTGTTTCCCAGTCCTAAAAGGAGTTGAAATACACATGCAGTTTCTGGTCTTACGAGCAAGAGTTGTTTTCTGGTAAGAAGAGTCACTATTGTGCTCCCTTTGCCATACACAGTGCAAATAGCCCTCGCGTCTGTTCCCAGCAAGTACAGTGTATTGGACTGAAGAGGAGCTACTGTTCTTGTCAGTTTCCTAATCAGAATTGAACTAGATATGGCCCGTGTGTGTAGGAAGCACATTTCTTTTGTTCTGAGCAAGCTCACTGTTCTGGCCCTATAGGAAACACAGTAGAGTAGAAGAGTGCTCCTTTCTCAAAAGCAGAGTGTGTTTCTTGTTCGGCGAGCTAGCGTTTGTTTCCCAGTCCTAAATAGAGTTGAATCACATGCAGTTTCTGGTCCTACGAGCAAGAGTTTTTTCTGTTAATAAGAGTCACTCTTGCGCTCCCATTGTCATACTCAGGGCAAATAGCACTGGCCTCTGTTCCCAGGATGTACAGTGTATTGGACTGAAGAGGATCTACTGTTCTTGTCAGGTTCCTAAGCAGAGTTGAACTAGATATGGCACATGTGTGTAAAAAGCACAGTTCTTTTGTACTCAGCAAGCTTACTGTTCTGGCCCTATAGGAAACACAGTAGAGTAGATGTGTGCTCTTTCCTCAAAAGCAGAGTGTGTTTTTTGTAAGGCAAGCTAGCGTTTGTTTCCCAGTCCTAAATGGAGTTGAATCACATGCAGTTTCCGTTCCTACGAGCAAGAGTTGTTTTATGTTAAGGAAAGTCACTCTTGTGCTCCCATTGCCATACAGAGTACAAACAGCACTCGCTTCTGTTCCCAGCAAGTACAGTGTATTGGACTGAAAAGGAGCTACTGTTCTTGTCAGTTTCCTAAGCAGAATTGAACTAGATATGGCCTGTGAGTGTAGGAAGCACACTTCTTTTGTTCTGAGCAAGCTCACTGTTTGGACGCCATAGGAAACACAGTAGAGTAGAAGAGTGCTCTTTTCTCAAAAGCAGAGTGTGTTTCTTGTAAGGCGAGCTAGCGTTTGTTTCCCAGTCCTAAATGGAGTTGAATCACATGCAGTTTCTGGTCCTACGAGCAAGAGTTGTTTTCTGGTAAGAAGAGTCACTATTGCGCTCCCTTTGCCATACACAGTGCAAATAGCACTGGCGTCTGTACCCAGCATGTACAGTGTATTGGACTGAAGAGGATCTACTGTTCTTGTCAGGTTCCTAAGCAGAGTTGAACTAGATATGGCCCATGTGTGTAAAAAGCACAGTTCTTTTGTACTCAGCAAGCTCACTGTTCTGGCCCTATAGAAAACACAGTAGAGTAGAAGAGTGCTCTTTCCTCAAAAGCAGAGTGTGTTCCTTGTAAGTCGAGCTAGCGTTTGTTTCCCAGTCCTAAATGGAGTTGAATCACATGCAGTTTCCGTTCCTATGAGCAAGGGTTGTTTTCTGATAAGGAAAGTCACTCTTGCGCTCCCATTGCCATACACAGTGCAAATAGCACTCGCGTCTGTTCCCAGCAAGTACAGTGTATTGGACTTAAGAGGAGCTACTGTTCTTGTCAGTTTCCTAAGCAGAATTTAACTAGATATGGCCCGTGTGTGTAGGAAGCACAGTTCTTTTGTTCTGAGCAAGCTCACTGTTTGGACCCTATAGGAAACACAGTAGAGTAGAAGAGTGCTCTTTCCTCAAAAGCAGAGTGTGTTTCTTGTAAGGCGAGCTAGTGTTTGTTTTGCAGTCCTAAATGGAGTTGAATCACATGCAGTCTGGTCATATGAGCAAGAGTTGTTTTCTGGGAAGAAGAGTCACTATTGCGCTCCCATTGTCACACACAGGGCAAATAGCACTGGCGTCTGTTCCCAGAATGTACAGTCTATTGGACTGAAGAGTTTCTACTGTTCTTGTCAGTTTCCTAAGCAGAATTGAACAAGATATGGCCCGTGTGTTTAGGAAGCACAGTTCTTTTGTTCTGAGCAAGCTCATATTTCGAACCCCATAGGAAACACAGTAGAGTAGAAGAGTGCATTTTTCTCAAAAGCAGAGTGTGTTTCTTGTAAGGCAAGCTAGCGTTTGTTTCCCAGTCCTAAATGGAGTTGAATCACATGCAGATTCTGGTCCTATGAGTAAGAGTTGCTTTCTGGGAAGAAGAGTCACTATTGCGCTCCCATTGTCACACACAGGGCAAATAGCACTGGCGTCTTTTCCCAGCCTGTACCGTCTATTGGACTGAAGAGGTTCTACTGTTCTTGTCAGTTTCCTAAGCAGAATTGAACAAGATATGGCCCGTGTGTGTAGGAAGCACAGTCCTTTTGTTCTGAGCAAGCTCACATTTCGAACCCCTTAGGAAACACAATAGAGTAGAAGAGTGCATTTTTCTCAAAAGCAGAGTGTGTTTCTTGTAAGGTGAGCTAGCGTTTGTTTCCCAGTCCTAAATGGAGTTGAAATACACATGCAGTTTCTGGTCCTACGAGCAAGAGTTGTTTTCTGGTAAGAAGAGTCACTATTGTGCTCCCTTTGCCATACACAGTGCAAATAGCCCTCGCTTCTGTTCCCAGCAATTACAGTGTATTGGATTGAAGAGGATCTACTGTTCTTGTCATTTTCCTAAGCAGAGTTGAACTAGGTATGGCCCATGTGTGTAGGAAGCACAGTTCTTTTGTACTCAGCAAGCTCACTGTTCTGGCCCTATAGGAAAAACAGTAGAGTAGAAGAGTGCTCTTTCCACAAAAGCAGAGTTTGTTTATTGTAAGGCGAGCTAGCGTTTGTTTCACAGTCCTAAATGGAGTTGAATCACATGCAGTTTCCGTTCCTACGAGCAAGAGTTTTTTCTGGTAATAAGAGTCACTATTGCGCTCCCATTGTCATACTGATGGATGTACTGTGTATTGGACTGAAGAGGATCTACTGTTCTTGTCAGGTTCCTAAGCAGAGTTGAACTAGATATGGCCCAAGTGTGTAGGAAGCACAGTTCTTTGTTCTGAGCAAGCTCACATTTCGAACCCCATAGAAAACACAGTAGAGTAGAAGAGTGCCTTTTTCTCAAAAGCAGAGTGTGTTTCTTGTAAGGTGAGCTAGTGTTTGTTTCCCAGTCCTAAATGGAGTTGAAATACACATGCAGTTTCTGGTCCTATGAGCAAGAGTTGTTTTCTGGTAAGAAGAGTCACTATTGTGCTCCCTTTGCCATACACAGTGCAAATAGCCCTCGCGTCTGTTCCCAGCAAGTACAGTATATTGGACTGAAGAGGAGCTACTGTTCTTGTCAGTTTCCTAAGCAGAGTTGAACTAGATATAGTCCATGTGTGTAGGAAGCACAGTTCTTTTGTTCTGAGCAAGCTCACTGTTCTAGCCCTATAGGAAACACAGTAGAGTAGAAGAGTGCTCTTTTCTCAAAAGCAGAGTGTGTTTCTTGTAAGGCGAGCTAGCGATTGTTTCCCTGTCCTAAATGGAGTTGAATCACATGCAGTTTCTGGTCCTACGAGCAAGAGTTGTTTTCTGGTAAGAAGAGTCACTATTGCGCCCCCATCGCCATACACAGTGCAAATAGCACTGGTGTATGTACCCAACATGTACAGTGTATTGGCCTGAAGAGGATCTAATGTTCTTGTCAGTTTCCTAAGCAGAATTGAACTAGATATGGCCCGTGTGTGTAGGAAGCACAGTTCTTTTGTTCTGAGCAAGCTCACTGTTCTGGCCCTATAGGAAACACAGTAGAGTAGAAGAGTGCTCCTTTCTCAAAAGCAGAGTGTGTTTCTTGTTCGGCGAGCTAGCGTTTGTTTCCCAGTCCTAAATAGAGTTGAATCACATGCAGTTTCTGGTCCTACGAGCAAGAGTTTTTTCTGTTAATAAGAGTCACTCTTGCGCTCCCATTGTCATACTCAGGGCAAATAGCACTGGCCTCTGTTCCCAGGATGTACAGTGTATTGGACTGAAGAGGATCTACTGTTCTTGTCAGGTTCCTAAGCAGAGTTGAACTAGATATGGCACATGTGTGTAGGAAGCACAGTTCTTTTGTACTCAGCAAGCTCACTGTTCTGGCCCTATAGGAAACACAGTAGAGTAGAAGAGTGCTCTTTCCTCAAAAGCAGAGTGTGTTTTTTGTAAGGAGAGCTAGCGTTTGTTTCCCAGTCCTAAATGGACTTGAATCACATGCAGTTTCCGTTCCTACGAGCAAGAGTTGTTTTATGGTAAGAAGAGTCACTCTTGTGCTCCCATTGCCATACAGAGTACAAACAGCACTCGCTTCTGTTCCCAGCAAGTACAGTGTATTGGACTGAAGAGGAGCTACTGTTCTTGTCAGTTTCCTAAGCAGAATTGAACTAGATATGGCCCGTGAGTGTAGGAAGCACAGTTCTTTTGTTCTGAGCAAGCTCACTGTTTGGACCCCATAGGAAACACAGTAGAGTAGAAGAGTGCTCTTTTCTCAAAAGCAGAGTGTGTTTCTTGTAAGGCGAGCTAGCGATTGTTTCCCAGTCCTAAATGGAGTTGAATCACATGCAGTTTCTGGTCCTACAAGCAAGAGTTGTTTTCTGGTAAGAAGAGTCACTATTGCGCTCCCATTGCCATACACAGTGCAAATAGCACTGGCGTCTGTACCCAGCATGTACAGTGTATTGGACTGAAGAGGATCTACTGTTCTTGTCAGTTTCCTAAGCAGAATTGAACTAGATATGGCCCATGTGTGTAAAAAGCACAGTTCTTTTGTACTCAGCAAGCTCACTGTTCTGGCCCTATAGGAAACACAGGAGAGTAGAAGAGTGCTCTTTCCTCAAAAGCACAGTGTATTTTTTGTAAGCCGAGCTAGCGTATGTTTCGCAGTCCTAAATGGAGTTGAATCACATGCAGTTTCCGTTCCTACGAGCAAGAGTTGTTTTCTGGTAAGGAAAGTCACTCTTGCGCTCCCATTGCCATACACAGTGCAAATAGCACTCGCATCTCTTCCCAGCAAGTACAGTGTTTTGGACTGAAGAGGAGCTACTGTTCTTGTCAATTTCCTAAGCAGAATTGAACTAGATATGGCCCGTGTGTGTAGGAAGCACAGTTCTTTTGTTCTGAGCAAGCTCACTGTTTGGACCCCATAGGAAACACAGTAGAGTAGAAGAGTGCTCTTTTCTCAAAAGCAGAGTGTGTTTCTTGTAAGGCGAGCTAGCGTTTGTTTCCCAGTCCTAAATGGAGTTGAATCACATGCAGTTTCTGGTCCTACGAGCAAGAGTTTTTTCTGGTAGTAAGAGTCACTATTGCGCTCCCATTGTCATACTCAGGACAAATAGCACTGGCCTCTGTTCCCAGGATGTACAGTGTATTGGACTGAAGAGGATCTACTGTTCTTGTCAGGTTCCTAAGCAGAGTTGAACTAGATATGGCCCATGTGTGTAAAAAGCACAGTTCTTTTGTACTCAGCAAGCTCACTGTTCTGGCCCTATAGAAAACCCAGTAGAGTAGAAGAGTGCTCTTTCCTCAAAAGCAGAGTGTGTTCCTTGTAAGTCGAGCTATCGTTTGTTTCCCAGTCCTAAATGGAGTTGAATCACATGCAGTTTCCGTTCCTATGAGCAAGGGTTGTTTTCTGGTAAGGAAAGTCACTCTTGTGCTCCCATTGCCATACACAGTGCAAATAGCACTCGCGTCTGTTCCCAGCAAGTACAGTGTATTGGACTTAAGAGGAGCTACTGTTCTTGTCAGTTTCCTAAGCAGAATTTAACTAGATATGGCCCGTGTGTGTAGGAAGCACAGTTCTTTTGTTCTGAGCAAGCTCACTGTTTGGACCCTATAGGAAACACAGTAGAGTAGAAGAGTGCTCTTTCCTCAAAAGCAGAGTGTGTTTCTTGTAAGGCGAGCTAGTGTTTGTTTTGCAGTCCTAAATGGAGTTGAATCACATGCAGTCTGGTCATATGAGCAAGAGTTGTTTTCTGGGAAGAAGAGTCACTATTGCGCTCCCATTGTCACACACAGGGCAAATAGCACTGGCGTCTGTTCCCAGAATGTACAGTCTATTGGACTGAAGAGTTTCTACTGTTCTTGTCAGTTTCCTAAGCAGAATTGAACAAGATATGGCCCGTGTGTGTAGGAAGCACAGTTCTTTTGTTCTGAGCAAGCTCATATTTCGAACCCCATAGGAAACACAGTAGAGTAGAAGAGTGCATTTTTCTCAAAAGCAGAGTGTGTTTCTTGTAAGGCAAGCTAGCGTTTGTTTCCCAGTCCTAAATGGAGTTGAATCACATGCAGATTCTGGTCCTATGAGTAAGAGTTGCTTTCTGGGAAGAAGAGTCACTATTGCGCTCCCATTGTCACACACAGGGCAAATAGCACTGGCGTCTGTTCCCAGCCTGTACCGTCTATTGGACTGAAGAGGTTCCACTGTTCTTGTCAGTTTCCTAAGCAGAATTGAACAAGATATGGCCCGTGTGTGTAGGAAGCACAGTCCTTTTGTTCTGAGCAAGCTCACATTTCGAACCCCATAGAAAACACAGTAGAGTAGAAGAGTGCATTTTTCTCAAAAGCAGAGTGTGTTTCTTGTAAGGTGAGCTAGCGTTTGTTTCCCAGTCCTAAATGGAGTTGAAATACACATGCAGTTTCTGGTCCTACGAGCAAGAGTTGTTTTCTGGTAAGAAGAGTCACTATTGTGCTCCCTTTGCCATACACAGTGCAAATAGCCCTCGCTTCTGTTCCCAGCAATTACAGTGTATTGGATTGAAGAGGATCTACTGTTCTTGTCATTTTCCTAAGCAGAGTTGAACTAGATATGGCCCATGTGTGTAGGAAGCACAGTTCTTTTGTACTCAGCAAGCTCACTGTTCTGGCCCTATAGGAAAAACAGTAGAGTAGAAGAGTGCTCTTTCCACAAAAGCAGAGTTTGTTTATTGTAAGGCGAGCTAGCGTTTGTTTCACAGTCCTAAATGGAGTTGAATCACATGCAGTTTCCGTTCCTACGAGCAAGAGTTTTTTCTGGTAATAAGAGTCACTATTGCGCTCCCATTGTCATACTGATGGATGTACTGTGTATTGGACTGAAGAGGATCTACTGTTCTTGTCAGGTTCCTAAGCAGAGTTGAACTAGATATGGCCCAAGTGTGTAGGAAGCACAGTTCTTTGTTCTGAGCAAGCTCACATTCGAACCCCATAGAAAACACAGTAGAGTAGAAGAGTGCCTTTTTCTCAAAAGCAGAGTGTGTTTCTTGTAAGGTGAGCTAGTGTTTGTTTCCCAGTCCTAAATGGAGTTGAAATACACATGCAGTTTCTGGTCCTATGAGCAAGAGTTGTTTTCTGGTAAGAAGAGTCACTATTGTGCTCCCTTTGCCATACACAGTGCAAATAGCCCTCGCGTCTGTTCCCAGCAAGTACAGTATATTGGACTGAAGAGGAGCTACTGTTCTTGTCAGTTTCCTAAGCAGAGTTGAACTAGATATAGTCCATGTGTGTAGGAAGCACAGTTCTTTTGTTCTGAGCAAGCTCACTGTTCTAGCCCTATAGGAAACACAGTAGAGTAGAAGAGTGCTCTTTTCTCAAAAGCAGAGTGTGTTTCTTGTAAGGCGAGCTAGCGATTGTTTCCCTGTCCTAAATGGAGTTGAATCACATGCAGTTTCTGGTCCTACGAGCAAGAGTTGTTTTCTGGTAAGAAGAGTCACTATTGCGCCCCCATCGCCATACACAGTGCAAATAGCACTGGTGTATGTACCCAACATGTACAGTGTATTGGCCTGAAGAGGATCTAATGTTCTTGTCAGTTTCCTAAGCAGAATTGAACTAGATATGGCCCGTGTGTGTAGGAAGCACAGTTCTTTTGTTCTGAGCAAGCTCACTGTTCTGGCCCTATAGGAAACACAGTAGAGTAGAAGAGTGCTCCTTTCTCAAAAGCAGAGTGTGTTTCTTGTTCGGCGAGCTAGCGTTTGTTTCCCAGTCCTAAATAGAGTTGAATCACATGCAGTTTCTGGTCCTACGAGCAAGAGTTTTTTCTGTTAATAAGAGTCACTCTTGCGCTCCCATTGTCATACTCAGGGCAAATAGCACTGGCCTCTGTTCCCAGGATGTACAGTGTATTGGACTGAAGAGGATCTACTGTTCTTGTCAGGTTCCTAAGCAGAGTTGAACTAGATATGGCACATGTGTGTAGGAAGCACAGTTCTTTTGTACTCAGCAAGCTCACTGTTCTGGCCCTATAGGAAACACAGTAGAGTAGAAGAGTGCTCTTTCCTCAAAAGCAGAGTGTGTTTTTTGTAAGGAGAGCTAGCGTTTGTTTCCCAGTCCTAAATGGACTTGAATCACATGCAGTTTCCGTTCCTACGAGCAAGAGTTGTTTTATGGTAAGAAGAGTCACTCTTGTGCTCCCATTGCCATACAGAGTACAAACAGCACTCGCTTCTGTTCCCAGCAAGTACAGTGTATTGGACTGAAGAGGAGCTACTGTTCTTGTCAGTTTCCTAAGCAGAATTGAACTAGATATGGCCCGTGAGTGTAGGAAGCACAGTTCTTTTGTTCTGAGCAAGCTCACTGTTTGGACCCCATAGGAAACACAGTAGAGTAGAAGAGTGCTCTTTTCTCAAAAGCAGAGTGTGTTTCTTGTAAGGCGAGCTAGCGATTGTTTCCCAGTCCTAAATGGAGTTGAATCACATGCAGTTTCTGGTCCTACAAGCAAGAGTTGTTTTCTGGTAAGAAGAGTCACTATTGCGCTCCCATTGCCATACACAGTGCAAATAGCACTGGCGTCTGTACCCAGCATGTACAGTGTATTGGACTGAAGAGGATCTACTGTTCTTGTCAGTTTCCTAAGCAGAATTGAACTAGATATGGCCCATGTGTGTAAAAAGCACAGTTCTTTTGTACTCAGCAAGCTCACTGTTCTGGCCCTATAGGAAACACAGGAGAGTAGAAGAGTGCTCTTTCCTCAAAAGCACAGTGTGTTTTTTGTAAGCCGAGCTAGCGTATGTTTCGCAGTCCTAAATGGAGTTGAATCACATGCAGTTTCCGTTCCTACGAGCAAGAGTTGTTTTCTGGTAAGGAAAGTCACTCTTGCGCTCCCATTGCCATACACAGTGCAAATAGCACTCGCATCTCTTCCCAGCAAGTACAGTGTTTTGGACTGAAGAGGAGCTACTGTTCTTGTCAATTTCCTAAGCAGAATTGAACTAGATATGGCCCGTGTGTGTAGGAAGCACAGTTCTTTTGTTCTGAGCAAGCTCACTGTTTGGACCCCATAGGAAACACAGTAGAGTAGAAGAGTGCTCTTTTCTCAAAAGCAGAGTGTGTTTCTTGTAAGGCGAGCTAGCGTTTGTTTCCCAGTCCTAAATGGAGTTGAATCACATGCAGTTTCTGGTCCTACGAGCAAGAGTTTTTTCTGGTAGTAAGAGTCACTATTGCGCTCCCATTGTCATACTCAGGACAAATAGCACTGGCCTCTGTTCCCAGGATGTACAGTGTATTGGACTGAAGAGGATCTACTGTTCTTGTCAGGTTCCTAAGCAGAGTTGAACTAGATATGGCCCATGTGTGTAAAAAGCACAGTTCTTTTGTACTCAGCAAGCTCACTGTTCTGGCCCTATAGAAAACCCAGTAGAGTAGAAGAGTGCTCTTTCCTCAAAAGCAGAGTGTGTTCCTTGTAAGTCGAGCTATCGTTTGTTTCCCAGTCCTAAATGGAGTTGAATCACATGCAGTTTCCGTTCCTATGAGCAAGGGTTGTTTTCTGGTAAGGAAAGTCACTCTTGTGCTCCCATTGCCATACACAGTGCAAATAGCACTCGCGTCTGTTCCCAGCAAGTACAGTGTATTGGACTTAAGAGGAGCTACTGTTCTTGTCAGTTTCCTAAGCAGAATTTAACTAGATATGGCCCGTGTGTGTAGGAAGCACAGTTCTTTTGTTCTGAGCAAGCTCACTGTTTGGACCCTATAGGAAACACAGTAGAGTAGAAGAGTGCTCTTTCCTCAAAAGCAGAGTGTGTTTCTTGTAAGGCGAGCTAGTGTTTGTTTTGCAGTCCTAAATGGAGTTGAATCACATGCAGTCTGGTCATATGAGCAAGAGTTGTTTTCTGGGAAGAAGAGTCACTATTGCGCTCCCATTGTCACACACAGGGCAAATAGCACTGGCGTCTGTTCCCAGAATGTACAGTCTATTGGACTGAAGAGTTTCTACTGTTCTTGTCAGTTTCCTAAGCAGAATTGAACAAGATATGGCCCGTGTGTGTAGGAAGCACAGTTCTTTTGTTCTGAGCAAGCTCATATTTCGAACCCCATAGGAAACACAGTAGAGTAGAAGAGTGCATTTTTCTCAAAAGCAGAGTGTGTTTCTTGTAAGGCAAGCTAGCGTTTGTTTCCCAGTCCTAAATGGAGTTGAATCACATGCAGATTCTGGTCCTATGAGTAAGAGTTGCTTTCTGGGAAGAAGAGTCACTATTGCGCTCCCATTGTCACACACAGGGCAAATAGCACTGGCGTCTGTTCCCAGCCTGTACCGTCTATTGGACTGAAGAGGTTCCACTGTTCTTGTCAGTTTCCTAAGCAGAATTGAACAAGATATGGCCCGTGTGTGTAGGAAGCACAGTCCTTTTGTTCTGAGCAAGCTCACATTTCGAACCCCATAGAAAACACAGTAGAGTAGAAGAGTGCATTTTTCTCAAAAGCAGAGTGTGTTTCTTGTAAGGTGAGCTAGCGTTTGTTTCCCAGTCCTAAATGGAGTTGAAATACACATGCAGTTTCTGGTCCTACGAGCAAGAGTTGTTTTCTGGTAAGAAGAGTCACTATTGTGCTCCCTTTGCCATACACAGTGCAAATAGCCCTCGCTTCTGTTCCCAGCAATTACAGTGTATTGGATTGAAGAGGATCTACTGTTCTTGTCATTTTCCTAAGCAGAGTTGAACTAGATATGGCCCATGTGTGTAGGAAGCACAGTTCTTTTGTACTCAGCAAGCTCACTGTTCTGGCCCTATAGGAAAAACAGTAGAGTAGAAGAGTGCTCTTTCCACAAAAGCAGAGTTTGTTTATTGTAAGGCGAGCTAGCGTTTGTTTCACAGTCCTAAATGGAGTTGAATCACATGCAGTTTCCGTTCCTACGAGCAAGAGTTTTTTCTGGTAATAAGAGTCACTATTGCGCTCCCATTGTCATACTGATGGATGTACTGTGTATTAGACTGAAGAGGATCTACTGTTCTTGTCAGGTTCCTAAGCAGAGTTGAACTAGATATGGCCCAAGTGTGTAGGAAGCACAGTTCTTTGTTCTGAGCAAGCTCACATTTCGAACCCCATAGAAAACACAGTAGAGTAGAAGAGTGCCTTTTTCTCAAAAGCAGAGTGTGTTTCTTGTAAGGTGAGCTAGTGTTTGTTTCCCAGTCCTAAATGGAGTTGAAATACACATGCAGTTTCTGGTCCTATGAGCAAGAGTTGTTTTCTGGTAAGAAGAGTCACTATTGTGCTCCCTTTGCCATACACAGTGCAAATAGCCCTCGCGTCTGTTCCCAGCAAGTACAGTATATTGGACTGAAGAGGAGCTACTGTTCTTGTCAGTTTCCTAAGCAGAGTTGAACTAGATATAGTCCATGTGTGTAGGAAGCACAGTTCTTTTGTTCTGAGCAAGCTCACTGTTCTAGCCCTATAGGAAACACAGTAGAGTAGAAGAGTGCTCTTTTCTCAAAAGCAGAGTGTGTTTCTTGTAAGGCGAGCTAGCGATTGTTTCCCTGTCCTAAATGGAGTTGAATCACATGCAGTTTCTGGTCCTACGAGCAAGAGTTGTTTTCTGGTAAGAAGAGTCACTATTGCGCCCCCATCGCCATACACAGTGCAAATAGCACTGGTGTATGTACCCAACATGTACAGTGTATTGGCCTGAAGAGGATCTAATGTTCTTGTCAGTTTCCTAAGCAGAATTGAACTAGATATGGCCCGTGTGTGTAGGAAGCACAGTTCTTTTGTTCTGAGCAAGCTCACTGTTCTGGCCCTATAGGAAACACAGTAGAGTAGAAGAGTGCTCCTTTCTCAAAAGCAGAGTGTGTTTCTTGTTCGGCGAGCTAGCGTTTGTTTCCCAGTCCTAAATAGAGTTGAATCACATGCAGTTTCTGGTCCTACGAGCAAGAGTTTTTTCTGTTAATAAGAGTCACTCTTGCGCTCCCATTGTCATACTCAGGGCAAATAGCACTGGCCTCTGTTCCCAGGATGTACAGTGTATTGGACTGAAGAGGATCTACTGTTCTTGTCAGGTTCCTAAGCAGAGTTGAACTAGATATGGCACATGTGTGTAGGAAGCACAGTTCTTTTGTACTCAGCAAGCTCACTGTTCTGGCCCTATAGGAAACACAGTAGAGTAGAAGAGTGCTCTTTCCTCAAAAGCAGAGTGTGTTTTTTGTAAGGAGAGCTAGCGTTTGTTTCCCAGTCCTAAATGGACTTGAATCACATGCAGTTTCCGTTCCTACGAGCAAGAGTTGTTTTATGGTAAGAAGAGTCACTCTTGTGCTCCCATTGCCATACAGAGTACAAACAGCACTCGCTTCTGTTCCCAGCAAGTACAGTGTATTGGACTGAAGAGGAGCTACTGTTCTTGTCAGTTTCCTAAGCAGAATTGAACTAGATATGGCCCGTGAGTGTAGGAAGCACAGTTCTTTTGTTCTGAGCAAGCTCACTGTTTGGACCCCATAGGAAACACAGTAGAGTAGAAGAGTGCTCTTTTCTCAAAAGCAGAGTGTGTTTCTTGTAAGGCGAGCTAGCGATTGTTTCCCAGTCCTAAATGGAGTTGAATCACATGCAGTTTCTGGTCCTACAAGCAAGAGTTGTTTTCTGGTAAGAAGAGTCACTATTGCGCTCCCATTGCCATACACAGTGCAAATAGCACTGGCGTCTGTACCCAGCATGTACAGTGTATTGGACTGAAGAGGATCTACTGTTCTTGTCAGTTTCCTAAGCAGAATTGAACTAGATATGGCCCATGTGTGTAAAAAGCACAGTTCTTTTGTACTCAGCAAGCTCACTGTTCTGGCCCTATAGGAAACACAGGAGAGTAGAAGAGTGCTCTTTCCTCAAAAGCACAGTGTGTTTTTTGTAAGCCGAGCTAGCGTATGTTTCGCAGTCCTAAATGGAGTTGAATCACATGCAGTTTCCGTTCCTACGAGCAAGAGTTGTTTTCTGGTAAGGAAAGTCACTCTTGCGCTCCCATTGCCATACACAGTGCAAATAGCACTCGCATCTCTTCCCAGCAAGTACAGTGTTTTGGACTGAAGAGGAGCTACTGTTCTTGTCAATTTCCTAAGCAGAATTGAACTAGATATGGCCCGTGTGTGTAGGAAGCACAGTTCTTTTGTTCTGAGCAAGCTCACTGTTTGGACCCCATAGGAAACACAGTAGAGTAGAAGAGTGCTCTTTTCTCAAAAGCAGAGTGTGTTTCTTGTAAGGCGAGCTAGCGTTTGTTTCCCAGTCCTAAATGGAGTTGAATCACATGCAGTTTCTGGTCCTACGAGCAAGAGTTTTTTCTGGTAGTAAGAGTCACTATTGCGCTCCCATTGTCATACTCAGGACAAATAGCACTGGCCTCTGTTCCCAGGATGTACAGTGTATTGGACTGAAGAGGATCTACTGTTCTTGTCAGGTTCCTAAGCAGAGTTGAACTAGATATGGCCCATGTGTGTAAAAAGCACAGTTCTTTTGTACTCAGCAAGCTCACTGTTCTGGCCCTATAGAAAACCCAGTAGAGTAGAAGAGTGCTCTTTCCTCAAAAGCAGAGTGTGTTCCTTGTAAGTCGAGCTATCGTTTGTTTCCCAGTCCTAAATGGAGTTGAATCACATGCAGTTTCCGTTCCTATGAGCAAGGGTTGTTTTCTGGTAAGGAAAGTCACTCTTGTGCTCCCATTGCCATACACAGTGCAAATAGCACTCGCGTCTGTTCCCAGCAAGTACAGTGTATTGGACTTAAGAGGAGCTACTGTTCTTGTCAGTTTCCTAAGCAGAATTTAACTAGATATGGCCCGTGTGTGTAGGAAGCACAGTTCTTTTGTTCTGAGCAAGCTCACTGTTTGGACCCTATAGGAAACACAGTAGAGTAGAAGAGTGCTCTTTCCTCAAAAGCAGAGTGTGTTTCTTGTAAGGCGAGCTAGTGTTTGTTTTGCAGTCCTAAATGGAGTTGAATCACATGCAGTCTGGTCATATGAGCAAGAGTTGTTTTCTGGGAAGAAGAGTCACTATTGCGCTCCCATTGTCACACACAGGGCAAATAGCACTGGCGTCTGTTCCCAGAATGTACAGTCTATTGGACTGAAGAGTTTCTACTGTTCTTGTCAGTTTCCTAAGCAGAATTGAACAAGATATGGCCCGTGTGTGTAGGAAGCACAGTTCTTTTGTTCTGAGCAAGCTCATATTTCGAACCCCATAGGAAACACAGTAGAGTAGAAGAGTGCATTTTTCTCAAAGCAGAGTGTGTTTCTTGTAAGGCAAGCTAGCGTTTGTTTCCCAGTCCTAAATGGAGTTGAATCACATGCAGATTCTGGTCCTATGAGTAAGAGTTGCTTTCTGGGAAGAAGAGTCACTATTGCGCTCCCATTGTCACACACAGGGCAAATAGCACTGGCGTCTGTTCCCAGCCTGTACCGTCTATTGGACTGAAGAGGTTCCACTGTTCTTGTCAGTTTCCTAAGCAGAATTGAACAAGATATGGCCCGTGTGTGTAGGAAGCACAGTCCTTTTGTTCTGAGCAAGCTCACATTTCGAACCCCATAGAAAACACAGTAGAGTAGAAGAGTGCATTTTTCTCAAAAGCAGAGTGTGTTTCTTGTAAGGTGAGCTAGCGTTTGTTTCCCAGTCCTAAATGGAGTTGAAATACACATGCAGTTTCTGGTCCTACGAGCAAGAGTTGTTTTCTGGTAAGAAGAGTCACTATTGTGCTCCCTTTGCCATACACAGTGCAAATAGCCCTCGCTTCTGTTCCCAGCAATTACAGTGTATTGGATTGAAGAGGATCTACTGTTCTTGTCATTTTCCTAAGCAGAGTTGAACTAGATATGGCCCATGTGTGTAGGAAGCACAGTTCTTTTGTACTCAGCAAGCTCACTGTTCTGGCCCTATAGGAAAAACAGTAGAGTAGAAGAGTGCTCTTTCCACAAAAGCAGAGTTTGTTTATTGTAAGGCGAGCTAGCGTTTGTTTCACAGTCCTAAATGGAGTTGAATCACATGCAGTTTCCGTTCCTACGAGCAAGAGTTTTTTCTGGTAATAAGAGTCACTATTGCGCTCCCATTGTCATACTGATGGATGTACTGTGTATTAGACTGAAGAGGATCTACTGTTCTTGTCAGGTTCCTAAGCAGAGTTGAACTAGATATGGCCCAAGTGTGTAGGAAGCACAGTTCTTTGTTCTGAGCAAGCTCACATTTCGAACCCCATAGAAAACACAGTAGAGTAGAAGAGTGCCTTTTTCTCAAAAGCAGAGTGTGTTTCTTGTAAGGTGAGCTAGTGTTTGTTTCCCAGTCCTAAATGGAGTTGAAATACACATGCAGTTTCTGGTCCTATGAGCAAGAGTTGTTTTCTGGTAAGAAGAGTCACTATTGTGCTCCCTTTGCCATACACAGTGCAAATAGCCCTCGCGTCTGTTCCCAGCAAGTACAGTATATTGGACTGAAGAGGAGCTACTGTTCTTGTCAGTTTCCTAAGCAGAGTTGAACTAGATATAGTCCATGTGTGTAGGAAGCACAGTTCTTTTGTTCTGAGCAAGCTCACTGTTCTAGCCCTATAGGAAACACAGTAGAGTAGAAGAGTGCTCTTTTCTCAAAAGCAGAGTGTGTTTCTTGTAAGGCGAGCTCGCGTTTGTTTCCCAGTCCTAAATGGAGTTGAATCTCATGCAGTTTCTGGTCCTACGAGCAAGAGTTTTTTCTGGTAATAAAATCACTATTGCGTTCCCATTGTCATACACAGGGCAAATAGCACTGGCCTCTGTTCCCAGCATGTACAGTGTATTGGACTGAAGAGGAGCTACTGTTCTTGTCAGTTTCCTAAGCAGAATTGAACTAGATATGGCCCGTGTGTGTAGGAAGCACAGTTCGTTTGTTCTGAGCAAGCTCACTGTTTGGACCCCATAGGAAACACAGTAGAGTAGACAAGTGCTCTTTTCTCAAAAGAAGAGTGTGTTTCTTGTAAGGCGAGCTAGCGTATGTTTCCCAGTCCTAAATGGAGTTTATTCACATGCAGTTTCTGGTCCTACGAGCAAGAGTTGTTTTCTGGTAAGAAGAGTCACTATTGCACTCCCATTGCCATACACAATGCAAATAGCACTGGCGTCTGTACCCAGCATGTACAGTGTATTGGACTGAAGAGGATCTGCTGTTCTTGTCAGTTTCCTAAGAAGAATTGAACTAGATATGGCCCGTGTGTGTAGGAAGCACAGTTCTTTTGTTCTGAGCAAGCTCTATGTTCTGGCCCTATAGGAAACACAGTAGAGTAGGAGAGTGCTCTTTTCTCAAAAGCAGAGTGTGTTTCTTGTAAGTTGAGCTAGCGTTTGTTTCCCAGTCCTAAATGGAGTTGAATCACATGCAGTTTCTGGTCCTACGAGCAAGAAATTTTTCTGGTAATAAGAGTCACTATTGTGCTCCCATTGTCATACTCAGGGAAAATAGCACTGGCCTCTGTTCCCAGCATGTACAGTGTATTGGACTGAAGAGGATCTAATGTTCTTGTCAGGTTCCTAAGCAGAGTTGAACTAGATATGGCCCATGTGTGTAGGAAGCACAGTTCTTTTGTACTCAGCAAGCTCACTGTTCTGACACTATAGGAAACACAGTAGAGTAGAAGAGTGTTCTTTCCTCAAAAGCAGAGTGTGTTTCTTGTAAGGCGAGCTAGCGTTTGTTTCCCAGTCCTAAAAGGAGTTGAATCACATGCAGTTTCCGTTCTTACGAGCAAGAGTTGTTTTCTGGTAAGGAAAGTCACTATTGCGCTCCCATTGCCATACACAGTGCAAATAGCACTCGCGTCTGTTCCCAGCAAGTACAGTGTATTGGACTGAAGAGGAGCTACTGTTCTTGTCAGTTTCCTAAGCAGAATTGAACTAGATATGGCCCGTGTGTGTAGGAAGCACAGTTCTTTTGTTCTGAGCAAGCTCACTGTTTGGACCCCATATGAAAGACAGTGGAGTAGAAGAGTGCTCTTTTCTCAAAAGCAGAGTGTGTTTCTTGTAAGGCGAGCTAGTGTTTGTTTCCCCGTCCTAAAAGGAGTTGAATCACATGCAGTTTCTAGTCCTATGAGCAAGGGTTGTTATCTGGTAAGAAGAGTCACTATTGCGCTACCATTGCCATACACAGTGCAAGTAGCACTGGCGTATGTACCCAGCATGTACAGTGTATTGGAATGAAGAGGATCAACTGTTCTTGTCAGTTTCCTAAGCAGAGTTGAACTAGATATGGCCTGTGTGTGTAGGAAGCACAGTTCTTTTGTTCTGAGCAAGCTCACTGTTCGGACCCCATAGGAAACACAGTAAAGTAGAAGAGTGCTCTTTTCTCAAAAGCAGAGTGTGTTTCTTGTAAGGCGATCTAGCGTTTGTTTCCCAGTTCTAAATGGAGTTGAATCAAATGCAGTTTTTGGTCCTACGAGCAAGAGTTGTTTTCTGGTAAGAAGAGTCACTATTGCGCTCCCTTTGCCATACATAGTGCAAATAGCCCTCTCGTCTGTTCCCAGCAAGTACAGTGTATTGGACTGAAGAGGAGCTACTGTTCTTGTCAGTTTCCTAAGCAGAGTTGAACTAGATATGGCCCGTGTGTGTAGGAAGCACAGTTCTTTTGTTCTCAGCAAGCTCACTGTTCGGACCCCAAAGAAAACACAGTAGAGTAGAGGAGTGCTCTTTTCTCAAAAGCAGAGTGTGTTTCTTGTAAGGCGAGCTAGCGTTTGTTTCCCAGTTTAAATGGAGTTGAATCAAATGCAGTTTTTGGTCCTACGAGCAAGAATTGTTTTCTGGTAATAAGAGTCACTATTGTGCTCCCATTGCCATACATAGTACAAATAACACTCGCGTCTGTTTCCAGCAAGTACAGTGTATTGGTCTGAAGAGGAGCTACTGTTCATGTCAGTTTCCTAAGCAAAGTTGAACTAAGTAAGGCCCGTGTGTGTAGGAAGCACTGTTCTTTTGTTCTGAGCAAGCTCACTGTTCGAACCCCATAGGAAACACAGTAGAGGGAAGAGTGCTCTTTTCTCAAAAGCAGAGTGTGTTTCTTGTAAGGCGAGCTAGCGTTTGTTTCCCAGTAATAAATGGAGTTGAAATACACATGCAGTTTCTGGTCCTACCAGCAAGAGATGTTTTCTGGTTAGAAGAGTCACTATTGCTCTCCCTTTGCCATACACAGTGCAAATAGCCCTCGCGTCTGTTCCCAGAAAGTACAGTGTATTGGACTGAAGAGGAGCTACTGTTCTTGTCAGTTTCCTAAGCAGAATTGAACAAGATATGGCCCGTGTGTGTAGGAAGCACAGTTCTTTTGTTCTGAGCAAGCTCACATTTCGAACCCCATAGAAAACACAGTAGAGTAGAAGAGTGCATTTTTCTCAAAAGCAGAGTTTGTTTCTTGTAAGGTGAGATAGCGTTTGTTTTCCAGTCCTAATTGGAGTTGAAATACACATGCAGTTTCTGGTCCTACAAGCAAGAGTTGTTTTCTGGTAAGAAGAGTCACTATTGCGCTCCCTTTGCCATACACAGTGCAAATAGCCCTCGCGTCTGTTCCCAGCAAGTACAGTGTATTGGACTGAAGAGGAGCTACTGTTCTTGTCAGTTTCCTAAGCAGAGTTGAACTAGATATGGCCCATGTGTGTAGGAAGCACAGTTCTTTTGTACTCAGCAAGCTCACTGTTCTGGCCCTATAGGAAACACAGTAGAGTAGAAGAGTGCTCTTTCCTCAAAAGCAGAGTGTGTTTCTTGTAAGGCGAGCTAGTGTTTGTTTCCCATTCCTAAATGGAGTTGAGTCACATGCAGTTTCCGTTCCTATGAGCAAGAGTTGTTTTCTGCTAAGGAAAGTCACTATTGCACTCCCATTGCCATACACAGTGCAAATAGCACTCGCGTCTGTTCCCATTAAGTACAGTGTATTGGACTGAAGAGGAGCTACTGCTCTTGTCAGTTTCCTAAGCAGAATTGAACTAGATATGGCCCGTGTGTGTAGGAAGCACAGTTCTTTTGTTCTGAGAATGCTCACATTTCGAACCCCATAGGAAACACAGTAGAGTAGAAGAGTGCTCTTTTCTCAAAAGCAGAGTGTGTTTCTTGTAAGGTGAACTAGCGTTTGTTTCCCAGTCCCAAATGGAGTTGAAATACACATGCAGTTTCTGGTCCTACGAGCAAGAGTTGTTTTTTGGTAAGAAGAGTCACTCTTGAGCTCCCTTTGCCATACACAGTGCAAATAGCCCTCGTGTCTGTTCCCAGCAAGTACACTGTGTTGGAATGAAGAGGAGCTACTGTTCTTGTCAGTTTCCTAAGCAGAATTGAACTAGATATGGCCCGTGTGTGTAGGAAGCACAGTTCTTTTGTTCTGAGCAAGCTCACTGTTTGATCCCCATAGGAAACACAGTAGAGTAGAAGAGTGCTCTTTCCTCAAAAGCAGAGTGTGTTTTTTGTAAGGCGAGCTAGCGTTTGTTTCCCAGTCCTAAATGGAGTTGAATCACATGCAGTTTCCATTCCTACGAGCAAGAGTTGTTTTCTGGTAAGGAAAGTCACTATTGCGCTCCCATTGCCGTACACAGTGCAAAAAGCACTCGCGTCTGTTCCCAGCAAGTACAGTGTATTGGACTGAAGAGGAGCTACTGTTCTTGTCAGTTTCCTAAGCAGAATTGAACTAGACATGGCCCGTGTGTGTACGAAGCACAGTTCTTTTGTTCTGAGCAAGCTCACTGTTTGGACGCCATAGGAAACACAGTAGAGAAGAAGAGTGCTCTTTTCTCAAAAGCAGAGTGTGTTTCTTGTAAGGCGAGCTAGCGTTTGTTCCCCAGTCCTAAATGGAGTTGAATCACATGCAGTTTCTGGTCCTACGAGCAAGAGTTGTTTTCTGGTAAGAAAAGTCACTATTGCGCTCCCATTGCCATACACAGTGCAAATAGCACTGGCGTCTGTACCCAGCATGTACAGTGTATTGGACTGAAGAGGATCTACTGTTCTTGTCAGTTTCCTAAGCAGAATTGAACTAGATATGGCCCGTGTGTGTAGGAAGCACAGTTCTTTTGTTCTGAGCAAGCTCACATTTCGAACCCCATAGAAAACACAGTAGAGTAGAAGAGTGCATTTTTCTCAAAAGCAGAGTGTGTTTCTTGTAAGGTGAGCTAGCGTTTGTTTCCCAGTCCTAAATGGAGTTGAAATACACATGCAGTTTCTGGTCCTACGAGCAAGAGTTGTTTTCTGGTAAGAAGAGTCACTATTGTGCTCCCTTTGCCATACACAGTGCAAAGAGCCCTCGCGTCTGTTCCCAGCAAGTACAGTGTATTGGAC
>NW_026736857.1:0-57165 GCF_949786415.1 Peromyscus eremicus | reverse complement strand
GCAATGGGAGTACAATAGTGACTTTCCTTACCAGAAAACAACTCTTGCTCGTAGGACCAAAAACAGGATATGATTCAACTCCATTTAGGACTGGGAAACAAATGCTAGCTTGCCTTATAAGAAACACACTCAGCTTTTGAAAAAAGAGCACTCTTCTACTCTACTGTGTTTCCTATGGGGTCTGAACAGTGAGCTTGCTCAGAACAAAAGAACTGTGCTTCCTACACACACGGGCCATATCTAGTTCAACTCTAATTAGGAAACTGACAAGAACGGTAGCTCCTCTTCAGTCCAATACACTGTACTAGCTGGGAAGAGACGCGCGTCCTATTTGCACTGTGTATGGCAATAGGAGAGCAATAGTGACTCTTCTTATCAGAACACACCTCTTGCTCGTAGGACCAGAAACTGCATGGGATTCAACTCCATTTCTGATTGGGAAACAAACACTAGCTCTCCTTACAAGAAACACACTCTGCTTTGGCGAAAAGAGCACTCCTCTACTCTACTGTGTTTCCTATGGGGTCCAAACAGTGAGCTTGCTCAGAACAAAAGAACTGTGCTTCCTACACACACGGGCCATATCTAGTTCAATTATGCTTAGGAAACTGACAAGAACAGCAGATCCTCTTCAGTCCAATACATCTGTACACAGATGCCAGTGCTATTTGCCCCGTTTATGACAATGGGAGCGCAATAGTGTGACTCTTCTTAGCAGAAAACAACTCTTGCTCGTAGGACCAGAAACTGCATGTGATTCAACTCCATTTAGAACTGGGAAACAAACGCTAGCTTGACTTACAAGAAACACACTCTGATTTTGAGAAAGGAGCACTCTTCTACTCTAATGTCTTTCCTATAAGGCCAGAACAGTGAGCATTCTCAGAACAAAAGAACTGTGCTTCCTAGCACACACGGGCCATATCTAGTTCAACTCTTCTTAGGAAACTGACAAGAACAGTAGATGCTCTTCAGTCCAATACACTGTACATGCTGGGAACAGACGCCAGTGCTAATTGCCCTGTGTATGACAATGGGAGCGCAATAGTGACTCTTCTTACCAGAAAACAATTCATGCTCATAGGTTCAGAAACTGCATGTGATTCAACTCCATTTAGGACTGGGAAACAAACGTTAGCTCGCCTTACAAGAAACACACTCTGCTTTTTAGAAAAGAGCACTCTTCTACTCTACTGTGTTTCCCATAGGGCCAGAACAGTGAGCATTCTCAGAACAATAGAACTGTGCTTCCTATACACACGGGCCATATCTAGTTCAAGTCTGCTTAGGAAACTGACAAGAACAGTAGATCCTCTTCAGTCCAATACACTGTACATGCTGGGAACAGACGCCAGTGCTATTTGCCCTATGTATCACAATGGGAGCGCAATAGTGACTCTTATTACCAGAAAACAACTCTTGCTCGTAGGACAAGAAACTGCATGTGATTCATCTCCATTTAGGATTGGGAAACAAACGCTAGCTCACCTTACAAGAAACACACTCTGCTTTTGAGAAAAGAGCACTCTTCTACTCTACTGTGTTTCCTATGGTGTCCGAACAGTGAGCTTGCTCAGAACAAAAGAACTGTGCTTCCTACACACAGGGGCCATAATTAGTTCAACTCTGCTTAGGATACTGACATGAACAGTAGCTCCTCTTCAGTCAAATACACTGTACTTGCTGGGAACAGACGCGAGTGCTATTTGTACTGTGTATGGCAATGGGTGCACAATAGTGACTCTTCTGCCCAGAAAACAATTCTTGCTCATAGGAACAGAAACTGCATGTGATTCAACTCCATTTAGAACTGGGAAACAAACACTAGCTCGCCTTACAAGAAACACACACTGCTTTTGAGAAAAGAGCACTCTTCTACTCTACTGTGTTTCCTATGGTGCCCGAACAGTGAGCATTCTCAGAAAAAAAGAACTGTGCTTCCTACACACAGGGGCCATATCTAGTTCAACTCTGCTTCGGAAACTGACAAGAACAGTAGCTCAGCTTCAGTCCAATACACTGTACTTGCTGGGAACAGACACGAGTGCTATTTGCACTGTGTATGGCAATGGAGCTCAATAATGACTTTCCTTACCAGAAAACAACTCTTGCTCGTAGGACCAAAAACTGCATGTGATTCAAACCCATTTAGGACTCGGAAACAAACGCTAGCTCACCTTACAGGAAACACACTCTGCTTTTGAGAAAAGAGCACTCTTCTACTCTACTGTGTTTCCTATATGGCCAGAACAGTGAGTTTGCTCAGAACAAAAGAACTGTGCTTCCTACAAATACGGCCATATCTAGTTCAATTCTGCTTAGGAAACTGACAAGAACAGTAGATCCTCTTCAGTCCAATACACTGTACATGCTGGGAACAGACGCCAGTGCTATTTGCCCTGTGTATGACAATGGGAGCACAATAGTGACTCTTCTTACCAGAAAACAACTCTTGCTCGTAGGACAAGAAACTGCATGTGATTCAACTCCATTTATGACTGGGAAACAAACGCTAGCTCGCCTTACAAGAAACACACTCTGCTTTTGAGAAAAGAGCACTCTTCTACTCTACTGTCTTTCCTATGGGGTCCCAACAGTGAGCTTGCTCAGAACAAAAGAACTGTGCTTCCTACACACACTGGCCATATCTAGTTCAACTCTGCTTAGGAAACTGACGAGAACAGTAGCTCCTCTTCAGTCCAACACACTGTTCTTGCTGGGAACAGACGCGAGTGCTATTTGCACTGTGTATGGCATTGGGACCACAATAGTGACTTTCCTTACCAGAAAACAACTCTTGCTCGTAGGACCAAAAACTGGATGTGACTCAACTCCATTTAGGAATGGGAAACAAACTCTAGCTTGCCTTACAAGAAACACACTCTGCTTTTGAGAAAAGAGCACTCTTCTACTCTACTGTGTTTCCTATGGGGTCCGAACAGTGAGCTTGCTCAGAAAAAAAGAACTGTGCTTCCTACACACACGGGCCATATCTAGTTCAACTCTGCTTAGGAAACTGACAAGAACAGTAGCTCCTTTTCAGTCCAATACACTGATCTAGCTGGGAAAAGACGCGAGTGCTATTTGCACTGTGTATGGCAATAGGAGCACAATAGTGACTCTTCTTATCAGAAAACAACCCTTGCTCATAGGACCAGAAACTGCATGGGATTCAACTCCATTTTTGACTGGGAAACAAACACTAGCTCACCTTACAAGAAAGACACTCTGATTTTGAGAAAAGAGCACTCTTCTACTCTACTGTGTTTCCTATGTGGTCGGAATAGTGAGCTTGCTCAGAACAAAAGAAATGTGCTTCCTACACACAGGGGCCATATCTAGTTCAACTCTGCTTAGGAAACTGACAAGAACAGTAGCTCCGATTCAGTCCAATACACTGTACATGCTGGGAACAGACGCGAGGGCTAATTGCACTGTGTATGGCAATGGGAGTACAATAGTGACTTTCCTTACCAGAAAACAACTCTTGCTCGTAGGACCAAAAACAGGATATGATTCAACTCCATTTAGGACTGGGAAACAAATGCTAGCTTGCCTTACAAGAAACACACTCAGCTTTTGAAAAAAGAGCACTCTTCTACTCTACTGTGTTTCCTATGGGGTCTGAACAGTGAGCTTGCTCAGAACAAAAGAACTGTGCTTCCTACACACACGGGCCATATCTAGTTCAACTCTAATTAGGAAACTGACAAGAACGGTAGCTCCTCTTCAGTCCAATACACTGTACTAGCTGGGAAGAGACGCGCGTCCTATTTGCACTGTGTATGGCAATAGGAGAGCAATAGTGACTCTTCTTATCAGAACACACCTCTTGCTCGTAGGACCAGAAACTGCATGGGATTCAACTCCATTTCTGATTGGGAAACAAACACTAGCTCTCCTTACAAGAAACACACTCTGCTTTGGCGAAAAGAGCACTCCTCTACTCTACTGTGTTTCCTATGGGGTCCAAACAGTGAGCTTGCTCAGAACAAAAGAACTGTGCTTCCTACACACACGGGCCATATCTAGTTCAATTATGCTTAGGAAACTGACAAGAACAGCAGATCCTCTTCAGTCCAATACATCTGTACACAGATGCCAGTGCTATTTGCCCCGTTTATGACAATGGGAGCGCAATAGTGTGACTCTTCTTAGCAGAAAACAACTCTTGCTCGTAGGACCAGAAACTGCATGTGATTCAACTCCATTTAGAACTGGGAAACAAACGCTAGCTTGACTTACAAGAAACACACTCTGATTTTGAGAAAGGAGCACTCTTCTACTCTAATGTCTTTCCTATAAGGCCAGAACAGTGAGCATTCTCAGAACAAAAGAACTGTGCTTCCTAGCACACACGGGCCATATCTAGTTCAACTCTTCTTAGGAAACTGACAAGAACAGTAGATGCTCTTCAGTCCAATACACTGTACATGCTGGGAACAGACGCCAGTGCTAATTGCCCTGTGTATGACAATGGGAGCACAATAGTGACTCTTCTTACCAGAAAACAATTCATGCTCATAGGTTCAGAAACTGCATGTGATTCAACTCCATTTAGGACTGGGAAACAAACGTTAGCTCGCCTTACAAGAAACACACTCTGCTTTTGAGAAATGATCACTCTTCTACTCTACTGTGTTTCCTATAGGGCCTAAACAGTTAGCTTGCTCAGAACAAAAGATCTGTGCTTCCTACACACACAGGCCATATCTAGTTCAATTATGCTTAGGAAACTGACAAGAACAGTAGATCCTCTTCAGTCCAATACACTGTACTTGCTGGGAATAGATGCCAGTGCTATTTGCCCTGTTTATAACAATGGGAGCGCAATAGTGACTCTTCTTACCAGAAAACAACTCTTGCTCGTAGGACCAGAAACTGCATGTGATTCAACTCCATTTAGGACTGGGAAACAAACGCTAGCTCGCCTTACAAGAAAAACACTCTGCTTTTGAGAAAAGAGCACTCTTCTACTCTAATGTCTTTCCTATAAGGCCAGAACAGTGAGCATTCTCAGAACAAAATAACTGTGCTTCCTACGCACATGGGCCATATCTAGTTCAACTCTGCTTAGGAAACTGACAAGAACAGTAGCTCCGCTTTAGTCCAAATCACTGTACTTGCTGGGAACAGACGCGAATGATATTTGCACTGTGTATGGCAATGGGAGCGCAATAGTGACTTTCCTTACCAGAAAACAACTCTTGCTCGTAGGACAAGAAACTGCATGTGATTCAACTCCATTTAGGACTGGGAAACAAACGCTAGCTCGCATTACAAGAAACACACTCTGCTTTTGACAAAAGAGCACTCTTCTACTCTACTGAGTTTCCTATGGGGTCCGAACAGTGAGCTTGTTCAGAACAAAAGAACTGTGCTTCCTACACACAGGGGCCATATCTAGTTCAACTATGCTTAGGAAACTGACATGAATAGTAGCTCCGCTTCAGTCCAATACACTGTAATTGCTGGGAACAGACGCCAGTGCTATTTGCCCTGTGTATGACAATGGGAGCACAATAGTGACTTTTCTTACCAGAAATCAACTCTTGCTCGTAGTACCAGAAACTTCATGTGATTCAACTCCATTTAGGACTGGGAAACAAATGCTAGCTCGACTTACAAGAAACACACTCTGCTTTTGAGAAAAGAGCATTCTTCTACTCTACTGTGTTTCCTATGGGGTCCGAACAGTGAGCTTGCTCAGAACAAAAGAACTGTGCTTCCTACAAACACGGGCCATATGTAGTTCAACTCTGCTTAGGAAGCTGACAAGAACCGTTTCTCCTCTTCAGTCCAATTCACTGTACTTGCTGGGAACAGACGCGATGCTATTTGCACTGTGTATGCGAATGGGAGCGCAATAGTGACTTTCCTTACCAGAAAACAACTCTTGCTCGTAGGACCAAAAACTGCATGTGATCAACTCCATTTAGGACTGGGAAACAAACGCTAGCTCACCTTACAAGAAACACACTCTGCTTTTGAGAAAAGAGGACTCTTCTACTCTACTTTGTTTCCTATAGGGCCAGAACAGTGAGTTTGCTTAGAACAAAAGAACTGTGCTTCCTGCAAATACCGCCTTATCTAGTTCAATTCTGCTTAGGAAACTGACAAGAACAGTAGATCCTCTTCAGTCCAATACACTGTACATGCTGGGAAACGACGACAGTGCTATTTGCCCTGTGTATGATAATGGGAGCGCAATAGGGACTCTTCTTAACAGAAAACTACTCTTGCTCGTAGGACAAGAAACTGCATGTGATTCAACTCCATTCAGGACTGGGAAACAAACGCTAGCTCGCCTTACAAGAAACACACTCTGCCAGGCAGTGGTGGCGCATGCCTTTAGTCCCAGCACTTGGGAGGCAGAGGCAGGTGGATCTCTGTGAGTTCGAGGCCAGCCTGGTCTCCAAAGTGAGTTCCAGGAAAGGTGCAAAACTACACAGAGAAACCCTGTCTCGAAAAACCAAAAAAAAAAAAAAAAAAAAAAAAAAGAAAAAAAGAAACACACTCTGCTTTTTCGAAAACATCACTCTTCTACTCTACTTTGTTTCCTATATGGCCAGAGCAGTGAGCTTCCTCAGAACCAAAGAACTGTGCTTCCTACACACACGGCCATATCTAGTTCAATTCTGCTTAGGAAACTGACAAGAACAGTAGATCCTCTTCGGTCCAATACACTGTACATGCTGGGAACAGACGCCAGTGCTATTTGCCCTAGTACCACAGTGGGAGCGCAATAGTGACACTTCTTACCAGAAAACAAATCTTGCTCGTAGGACAAGAAACTGCATGTGATTCAACTCCATTTAGGACTGGGAAACAAACGCTAGAACGCATTACAAGAAACACACTCTGCTTTTGAGAAAAGAGCACTCTTCTACTCTACTGTGTTTCCTATGGTGCCCGAACAGTGAGCATTCTCAGAAAAAAAGAACTGTGCTTCCTACACACAGGGGCCATATCTAGTTCAACTATGCTTAGGAAACTGACAAGAACAGTAGCTCAGCTTCAGTCCAATACACTGTACTTGCTGGGAACAGACACGAGTGCTATTTGCACTGTGTATGGCAATGGAGCTCAATAATGACTTTCCTTACCAGAAAACAACTCTTGCTCGTAGGACCAAAAACTGCATGTGATTCAAACCCATTTAGGACTCGGAAACAAACGCTTGCTCACCTTACAGGAAACACACTCTGCTTTTGAGAAAAGAGCACTCTTCTACTCTACTGTCTTTCCTATGGGGTCCCAACAGTGAGCTTGCTCAGAACAAAAGAACTGTGCTTCCTACACACACTGGCCATATCTAGTTCAACTCTGCTTAGGAAACTGACGAGAACAGTAGCTCCTCTTCAGTCCAACACACTGTTCTTGCTGGGAACAGACGCGAGTGCTATTTGCACTGTGTATGGCATTGGGACCACAATAGTGACTTTCCTTACCAGAAAACAACTCTTGCTCGTAGGACCAAAAACTGGATGTGACTCAACTCCATTTAGGAATGGGAAACAAACTCTAGCTTGCCTTACAAGAAACACACTCTGCTTTTGAGAAAAGAGCACTCTTCTACTCTACTGTGTTTCCTATGGGGTCCGAACAGTGAGCTTGCTCAGAAAAAAAGAACTGTGCTTCCTACACACACGGGCCATATCTAGTTCAACTCTGCTTAGGAAACTGACAAGAACAGTAGCTCCTTTTCAGTCCAATACACTGATCTAGCTGGGAAAAGACGCGAGTGCTATTTGCACTGTGTATGGCAATAGGAGCACAATAGTGACTCTTCTTATCAGAAAACAACCCTTGCTCATAGGACCAGAAACTGCATGGGATTCAACTCCATTTTTGACTGGGAAACAAACACTAGCTCACCTTACAAGAAAGACACTCTGATTTTGAGAAAAGAGCACTCTTCTACTCTACTGTGTTTCCTATGTGGTCGGAATAGTGAGCTTGCTCAGAACAAAAGAAATGTGCTTCCTACACACAGGGGCCATATCTAGTTCAACTCTGCTTAGGAAACTGACAAGAACAGTAGCTCCGATTCAGTCCAATACACTGTACATGCTGGGAACAGACGCGAGGGCTAATTGCACTGTGTATGGCAATGGGAGTACAATAGTGACTTTCCTTACCAGAAAACAACTCTTGCTCGTAGGACCAAAAACAGGATATGATTCAACTCCATTTAGGACTGGGAAACAAATGCTAGCTTGCCTTATAAGAAACACACTCAGCTTTTGAAAAAAGAGCACTCTTCTACTCTACTGTGTTTCCTATGGGGTCTGAACAGTGAGCTTGCTCAGAACAAAAGAACTGTGCTTCCTACACACACGGGCCATATCTAGTTCAACTCTAATTAGGAAACTGACAAGAACGGTAGCTCCTCTTCAGTCCAATACACTGTACTAGCTGGGAAGAGACGCGCGTCCTATTTGCACTGTGTATGGCAATAGGAGAGCAATAGTGACTCTTCTTATCAGAACACACCTCTTGCTCGTAGGACCAGAAACTGCATGGGATTCAACTCCATTTCTGATTGGGAAACAAACACTAGCTCTCCTTACAAGAAACACACTCTGCTTTGGCGAAAAGAGCACTCCTCTACTCTACTGTGTTTCCTATGGGGTCCAAACAGTGAGCTTGCTCAGAACAAAAGAACTGTGCTTCCTACACACACGGGCCATATCTAGTTCAATTATGCTTAGGAAACTGACAAGAACAGCAGATCCTCTTCAGTCCAATACATCTGTACACAGATGCCAGTGCTATTTGCCCCGTTTATGACAATGGGAGCGCAATAGTGTGACTCTTCTTAGCAGAAAACAACTCTTGCTCGTAGGACCAGAAACTGCATGTGATTCAACTCCATTTAGAACTGGGAAACAAACGCTAGCTTGACTTACAAGAAACACACTCTGATTTTGAGAAAGGAGCACTCTTCTACTCTAATGTCTTTCCTATAAGGCCAGAACAGTGAGCATTCTCAGAACAAAAGAACTGTGCTTCCTAGCACACACGGGCCATATCTAGTTCAACTCTTCTTAGGAAACTGACAAGAACAGTAGATGCTCTTCAGTCCAATACACTGTACATGCTGGGAACAGACGCCAGTGCTAATTGCCCTGTGTATGACAATGGGAGCGCAATAGTGACTCTTCTTACCAGAAAACAATTCATGCTCATAGGTTCAGAAACTGCATGTGATTCAACTCCATTTAGGACTGGGAAACAAACGTTAGCTCGCCTTACAAGAAACACACTCTGCTTTTTAGAAAAGAGCACTCTTCTACTCTACTGTGTTTCCCATAGGGCCAGAACAGTGAGCATTCTCAGAACAATAGAACTGTGCTTCCTATACACACGGGCCATATCTAGTTCAAGTCTGCTTAGGAAACTGACAAGAACAGTAGATCCTCTTCAGTCCAATACACTGTACATGCTGGGAACAGACGCCAGTGCTATTTGCCCTATGTATCACAATGGGAGCGCAATAGTGACTCTTCTTACCAGAAAACAACTCTTGCTCGTAGGACAAGAAACTGCATGTGATTCATCTCCATTTAGGATTGGGAAACAAACGCTAGCTCACCTTACAAGAAACACACTCTGCTTTTGAGAAAAGAGCACTCTTCTACTCTACTGTGTTTCCTATGGTGTCCGAACAGTGAGCTTGCTCAGAACAAAAGAACTGTGCTTCCTACACACAGGGGCCATAATTAGTTCAACTCTGCTTAGGATACTGACATGAACAGTAGCTCCTCTTCAGTCAAATACACTGTACTTGCTGGGAACAGACGCGAGTGCTATTTGTACTGTGTATGGCAATGGGTGCACAATAGTGACTCTTCTGCCCAGAAAACAATTCTTGCTCATAGGAACAGAAACTGCATGTGATTCAACTCCATTTAGAACTGGGAAACAAACACTAGCTCGCCTTACAAGAAACACACACTGCTTTTGAGAAAAGAGCACTCTTCTACTCTACTGTGTTTCCTATGGTGCCCGAACAGTGAGCATTCTCAGAAAAAAAGAACTGTGCTTCCTACACACAGGGGCCATATCTAGTTCAACTCTGCTTCGGAAACTGACAAGAACAGTGGCTCAGCTTCAGTCCAATACACTGTACTTGCTGGGAACAGACACGAGTGCTATTTGCACTGTGTATGGCAATGGAGCTCAATAATGACTTTCCTTACCAGAAAACAACTCTTGCTCGTAGGACCAAAAACTGCATGTGATTCAAACCCATTTAGGACTCGGAAACAAACGCTAGCTCACCTTACAGGAAACACACTCTGCTTTTGAGAAAAGAGCACTCTTCTACTCTACTGTGTTTCCTATATGGCCAGAACAGTGAGTTTGCTCAGAACAAAAGAACTGTGCTTCCTACAAATACGGCCATATCTAGTTCAATTCTGCTTAGGAAACTGACAAGAACAGTAGATCCTCTTCAGTCCAATACACTGTACATGCTGGGAACAGACGCCAGTGCTATTTGCCCTGTGTATGACAATGGGAGCACAATAGTGACTCTTCTTACCAGAAAACAACTCTTGCTCGTAGGACAAGAAACTGCATGTGATTCAACTCCATTTATGACTGGGAAACAAACGCTAGCTCGCCTTACAAGAAACACACTCTGCTTTTGAGAAAAGAGCACTCTTCTACTCTACTGTCTTTCCTATGGGGTCCCAACAGTGAGCTTGCTCAGAACAAAAGAACTGTGCTTCCTACACACACTGGCCATATCTAGTTCAACTCTGCTTAGGAAACTGACGAGAACAGTAGCTCCTCTTCAGTCCAACACACTGTTCTTGCTGGAAACAGACGCGAGTGCTATTTGCACTGTGTATGGCATTGGGACCACAATAGTGACTTTCCTTACCAGAAAACAACTCTTGCTCGTAGGACCAAAAACTGGATGTGACTCAACTCCATTTAGGAATGGGAAACAAACTCTAGCTTGCCTTACAAGAAACACACTCTGCTTTTGAGAAAAGAGCACTCTTCTACTCTACTGTGTTTCCTATGGGGTCCGAACAGTGAGCTTGCTCAGAAAAAAAGAACTGTGCTTCCTACACACACGGGCCATATCTAGTTCAACTCTGCTTAGGAAACTGACAAGAACAGTAGCTCCTTTTCAGTCCAATACACTGATCTAGCTGGGAAAAGACGCGAGTGCTATTTGCACTGTATATGGCAATAGGAGCACAATAGTGACTCTTCTTATCAGAAAACAACCCTTGCTCATAGGACCAGAAACTGCATGGGATTCAACTCCATTTTTGACTGGGAAACAAACACTAGCTCACCTTACAAGAAAGACACTCTGATTTTGAGAAAAGAGCACTCTTCTACTCTACTGTGTTTCCTATGTGGTCGGAATAGTGAGCTTGCTCAGAACAAAAGAAATGTGCTTCCTACACACAGGGGCCATATCTAGTTCAACTCTGCTTAGGAAACTGACAAGAACAGTAGCTCCGATTCAGTCCAATACACTGTACATGCTGGGAACAGACGCGAGGGCTAATTGCACTGTGTATGGCAATGGGAGTACAATAGTGACTTTCCTTACCAGAAAACAACTCTTGCTCGTAGGACCAAAAACAGGATATGATTCAACTCCATTTAGGACTGGGAAACAAATGCTAGCTTGCCTTACAAGAAACACACTCAGCTTTTGAAAAAAGAGCACTCTTCTACTCTACTGTGTTTCCTATGGGGTCTGAACAGTGAGCTTGCTCAGAACAAAAGAACTGTGCTTCCTACACACACGGGCCATATCTAGTTCAACTCTAATTAGGAAACTGACAAGAACGGTAGCTCCTCTTCAGTCCAATACACTGTACTAGCTGGGAAGAGACGCGCGTCCTATTTGCACTGTGTATGGCAATAGGAGAGCAATAGTGACTCTTCTTATCAGAACACACCTCTTGCTCGTAGGACCAGAAACTGCATGGGATTCAACTCCATTTCTGATTGGGAAACAAACACTAGCTCTCCTTACAAGAAACACACTCTGCTTTGGCGAAAAGAGCACTCCTCTACTCTACTGTGTTTCCTATGGGGTCCAAACAGTGAGCTTGCTCAGAACAAAAGAACTGTGCTTCCTACACACACGGGCCATATCTAGTTCAATTATGCTTAGGAAACTGACAAGAACAGCAGATCCTCTTCAGTCCAATACATCTGTACACAGATGCCAGTGCTATTTGCCCCGTTTATGACAATGGGAGCGCAATAGTGTGACTCTTCTTAGCAGAAAACAACTCTTGCTCGTAGGACCAGAAACTGCATGTGATTCAACTCGATTTAGAACTGGGAAACAAACGCTAGCTTGACTTACAAGAAACACACTCTGATTTTGAGAAAGGAGCACTCTTCTACTCTAATGTCTTTCCTATAAGGCCAGAACAGTGAGCATTCTCAGAACAAAAGAACTGTGCTTCCTAGCACACACGGGCCATATCTAGTTCAACTCTTCTTAGGAAACTGACAAGAACAGTAGATGCTCTTCAGTCCAATACACTGTACATGCTGGGAACAGACGCCAGTGCTAATTGCCCTGTGTATGACAATGGGAGCGCAATAGTGACTCTTCTTACCAGAAAACAATTCATGCTCATAGGTTCAGAAACTGCATGTGATTCAACTCCATTTAGGACTGGGAAACAAACGTTAGCTCGCCTTACAAGAAACACACTCTGCTTTTTAGAAAAGAGCACTCTTCTACTCTACTGTGTTTCCCATAGGGCCAGAACAGTGAGCATTCTCAGAACAATAGAACTGTGCTTCCTATACACACGGGCCATATCTAGTTCAAGTCTGCTTAGGAAACTGACAAGAACAGTAGATCCTCTTCAGTCCAATACACTGTACATGCTGGGAACAGACGCCAGTGCTATTTGCCCTATGTATCACAATGGGAGCGCAATAGTGACTCTTCTTACCAGAAAACAACTCTTGCTCGTAGGACAAGAAACTGCATGTGATTCATCTCCATTTAGGATTGGGAAACAAACGCTAGCTCACCTTACAAGAAACACACTCTGCTTTTGAGAAAAGAGCACTCTTCTACTCTACTGTGTTTCCTATGGTGTCCGAACAGTGAGCTTGCTCAGAACAAAAGAACTGTGCTTCCTACACACAGGGGCCATAATTAGTTCAACTCTGCTTAGGATACTGACATGAACAGTAGCTCCTCTTCAGTCAAATACACTGTACTTGCTGGGAACAGACGCGAGTGCTATTTGTACTGTGTATGGCAATGGGTGCACAATAGTGACTCTTCTGCCCAGAAAACAATTCTTGCTCATAGGAACAGAAACTGCATGTGATTCAACTCCATTTAGAACTGGGAAACAAACACTAGCTCGCCTTACAAGAAACACACACTGCTTTTGAGAAAAGAGCACTCTTCTTCTCTACTGTGTTTCCTATGGGGTCTGAACAGTGAGCTTGCTCAGAACAAAAGAACTGTGCTTCCTACACACAGGGGCCATATCTAGTTCAACTCTGCTTCGGAAACTGACAAGAACAGTAGCTCCGCTTCAGTCCAATACACTGTACTTGCTGGGAACAGATGCGAGTGCTATTTGCACTGTGTATGTAAATGGGAGCACAATAGTGACTTTCCTTTCCAGAAAACAACTCTTGCTCGTAGGACCAAAAACTGCATGTGATTCAAATCCATTTAGGACTGGGAAACAAACACTAGCTCGCATTACAAGAAACACACTCTGCTTTTGAGAAAAGAGCAGTCTTCTATTCTACTGTGGTTCATATGGGGTCCGAACAATGAGCTTGCTCAGAACAAAAGAACTGTGCTTCCTACACACACGGGCCATATCTAGTTCAACTCTGCTTAGGAAACTGACAAGAACAGTAGCTCCGCTTCAGTCCAATACACTGTACTTGCTGGGAACAGATGCGAGTGCTATTTATACTGTGTATGGCAATGGGAACGCAACAGTGACTCTTCTTACCAGAAAA
Organism: Peromyscus eremicus; assembly: GCF_949786415.1. NCBI lineage: Eukaryota > Metazoa > Chordata > Mammalia > Rodentia > Cricetidae > Peromyscus > Peromyscus eremicus. The sequence goes on along the minus strand of NW_026736857.1, from coordinate 43,164 downwards.
CAACTCTTGCTGGTAGGATCAAAAACTGGTTGTGATTCAACTCCATTTAGGACTGGGAAACAAATGCTAGCTTGCCTTACAAGAAACACATTCTGCTTTTGAGAAAGGAGCACTCCTCTACTCTACTGTGTTTCCTAAGGGGTCCGAACAGTGAGCTTGCTCAGAACAAAAGAACTGTGCTTCCTACACACACGGGCCATATCTAGTTCAATTATGGTTAGGAAACTGACAAGAACAGCAGCTCCTCTTCATTCCAATACACTGTTCATGCTGGGAACAGACGGCAGTGCTACTTGCCCCGTTTATGACAATGGAAGCACAATAGTGACTCTTCTTACCAGATAACAACTCTTGCTCGTAGGACCAGAAACTGCATGTGATTCATCTCCATTTAGGATTGGGAAACAAACGCTAGCTCGCCTTACAAGAAACACACTCTGCTTTTGAGAAAAGAGCACTCTTCTACTCTACTGTGTTTCCTATAGGGCCAGAACAGTGAGCATTCTCAGAACAAAAGAACTGTGCATCCTACACACAGGGGCCATATCTAGTTCAACTCTGTTTAGGAAACTGACAAGAACAGTAGCTCCGCTTCAGTCCAATACACTGTACTTGCTGGGAACAGAAGCGAGTGCTATTTGCACTGTGTATGGAAATGGGAGCACAATAGACACTTTCCTTACCAGATAACAACTCTTGCTCGTAGAACCAAAAACTGCATGTGATTCAACTCCATTTAGGACTGGGAAACAAACTCTAACTCGCCTTACAAGAAACACACTCTGCTTTTGAGAAAAGAGCACTCTTCTACTCTACAGTGTTTCCTATAGGGCCAGAACAGTGAGTTTGCTCAGAAGAAAAGAACTGTGCTTTCTACAAATACGGCCATATCTAGTTCAATTCTGCTTAGGAAACTGACAAGAACAGTAGATCCTCTTCAGTCCAGTACACTGTACATGCTGGGAACAGACACAAGTGCTATTTGCCCTGTGTATGACAATGGGAGCGCAATAGTGACTCTTCTTACCAGAAAACAACTCTTGCTGGTAGGACAAGAAACTGCATGTGATTCAACTCGATTTAGGACTGGGAAACAAACGCTAGCTCGCCTTACAAGAAACACACTCTGCTTTTGAGAAAAGAGCACTCTTCTACTCTACTGTGTATCCTATGGGGACCGAACTGTGAGCTTGCTCAGAACAACAGAACTGTGCTTCCTACACACACGGGCTATATCTAGTTCAACTCTGCTTAGGAAACTGACAAGAACAGTAGCTCCTTTTCAGTCCAATACACTGTACTTGCTGGGAACAGACGCGAGTGCTATTTGCACTGTGTATGGCAATGGGAGCACAATAGTGACTTTCCTTACCAGAAAACAACTCTTGCTCATAGGACCAAAAACTGGATGTAATTCAACTCCATTTAGGAATGGGAAACAAACGCTAGCTCGCCTTACAAGAAAGAAACTCTGATTTTGAGAAAAGAGCAGTCTTCTACTCGACTGTGTTTTCTATGGGGTCCGAACAGTGAGCTTGCTCAGAACAAAAAACTGTGCTTCCTAGAAACACGGGCCATATCTAGTTCAACTCTGCTTAGGAAACTGACAAGAACATTAGCTCCGCTTCAGTCGAATTCACTTTACTTGCTGGGAACAGACACGAGTGCTATTTGCACTGTGTATGGCAATGGAGCGCAATAATGTCTTTCCTTACCAGAAAACAACTCTTGCTTGTAGGACCAAAAACTGCATGTGATTCAACTCCATTTAGGACTCGGAAACAAAGGCTACCTCACCTTACAGGAAACACACTCTGCTTTTGAGAAAAGAGCACTCTTCTACTCTACTGTGTTTCCTATATGGCCAGAACAGTGAGTTTGCTCAGAACAAAGAACTGTGCTTCCTACAAATACGGCCATATCTAGTTCAATTCTGCTTAGGAAACTGACAAGAACAGTAGATCCTCTTCAGTCCAATACACTGTACATGCTGGGAACAGACGCAAGTGCTATTTGCCCTGTGTATGACAATGGGAGCGCAATAGTGACTCTTGTTACCAGAAAACAACTCTTGCTCATAGGACAAGAAACTGCATGTGATTCAACTCGATTTAGGACTGGGAAACAAACGCTAGTTCGCCTTACAAGAAACACACTCTGCTTTTGAGAAAAGAGCACTCTTCTACTCTACTGTGTATTAAATGGGATCCGAACAGTGAGCTTGCTCCGAACAAAAGAACTGTGCTTCCTACACACACGGGCCATATCTAGTTCAACTCTACTTAGGAAACTGACAAGAACAGTATCTCCTCTTCAGTCCAATACACTGTACTTGCTTGGAACAGACGTGAGTGCTATTTGCACTGTGTCTGGAAATGGGAGTGCAATAGTGACTTTCCTTACCAGAAAACAACTCTTGCTTGTAAGACCAAAAACAGGATGTGATTTAACTCCATTTAGGACAGGGAAACAGATGCTAGCTTGCCTTACAAGAAACACACTCTGCTTTTGAGAAAAGAGCACTCTTCTACTCTACTGTGTTTCCTATGGGTTCCGAACAGTGAGCTTGCTCAGAACAAAAGAAATGTGCTTCCTACACACACGGTCCATATCTAGTTCAACTCTGCTTAGGAAACTGACAAGAACAGTAGATCCTCTTCAGTCCAATACACTGTACATGCTGGGAACAGACGCCAGTGCTATTTTCCCTGTGTATGACAAGGGGAGCTCAATAGTGATTCTTCTTACCAGAAAACAACTCTTGCTCGTAGGACAAGAAACTGCATGTGATTCAACTCCATTTAGGACTGGGAAACAAACGCTCGCTCGCCTTACAAGAAGCACACTCTGCTTTTGAGAAAAGTGCACTCTTCTACTCGACTGTGTTTCCTATAGGGTCCGAACAGTGAGCTTACTCAGAACAAAAGAACTGTTATTCCTACACACACTGGCGATATCTAGTTCAACTCCCCTTTGGAAACTGACAAGAACAGTAGCTCCTCTTCAGTCCAATACACTGTTCTTGCTGGGAACAGACGTGAGTGCTATTTGCACTGTGTATGGCAATGGGAGCGCAATAGTGTCTTTCCTTACCAGAAAACAACTCTTGCTCATAGGACCAAAAACTGCATGTGATTCAACTCCATTTCTGACTGGGAAACAAACACTAGCTCGCCTTACAAGAAACACACTCTGCTTTTTTCTGCTTTTGAGAAAAGAGCACTCTTCTACTCTACTGTGTTTCCTATGGGGTCCGAACAGTGAGCTTGCTCAGAACAAAAGAACTGTGCTTCCTACACACACGGGCCATATCTAGTTCAACTCTGCTTAGGAAACTGACAAAAACAGTAGCTCCACTTCAGTCCAATACACTGTACTTGCTGGGAACAGACACGAGTGCTATTTGCACTGTGTACGGCAATGGGAGCGCAATAGTGACTTTCCTTACCAGAAAATAACTCTTGCTCGTAGGACCAAAAACTGCATGTGATTCAACTCCATTTAGGACTGGGAAACAAACACTAGCTCGCCTTACAAAAAACACATTCTGCTTTTGAGAAAAGAGCACTCTTCTACTCTACTGTGTTTACTATAGGGCCAGAAGAGTGAGCTTGCTCAGAACAAAAGAACTGTGCTTCCTACAAATACTGCCATATCTAGTTCAACTCTGCTTAGGAAACTGACATGAACACTAGCTCCGCTTCAGTCCAGTACACTGTAGTTGCTCGGAACAGACGCCAGTGCTATTTGCCCTGTGTATGACAATGGGAGCGCAATAGTGACTCTTCTTACCAGAAAACAACTCTTGCTTGTAGGACAAGAAACTGCATGTGATTCCACTCCATTTAGGACTGGGAAACAAACACTAGCTTGCCTTACAAGAAACACACTCTGCTTTTGAGAAAAGAGCAGTCTTCTACTCTACTGTGTTTCCTATGGGGTCCGAACAGTGAGCTTGCTCAGAACAAAAGAACTGTGCTTCCTACAAACACGGGCCATATCTAGTTCAACTCTGCCTAGGAACCTGACAAGAACAGTAGCTCCTCTTCAGTCCAATACACTGTACTTCCTGGGAACAGACGCGAGTGCTATTTGCACTGTGTATGCCAATGGGAGCACAATAGTGACTTTCCTTACCAGAAAACAACTCTTCCTCGTAGGACCAAAAACTGCATGTGATTCAACTCCATTTAGGACTGGGAAACAAACGCTATCTCGCCTTACAAGAAACACACTCTGCTTTTGAGAAATGATCACTCTTCTACTCTACTGTGTTTCCTATAGGGCCTAAACAGTTAGCTTGCTCAGAACAAAAGATCTGTGCTTCCTACACACACAGGCCATATCTAGTTCAATTATGCTTAGGAAACTGACAAGAACAGTAGATCCTCTTCAGTCCAATACACTGTACTTGCTGGGAATAGATGCCAGTGCTATTTGCCCTGTTTATAACAATGGGAGCGCAATAGTGACTCTTCTTACCAGAAAACAACTCTTGCTCGTAGGACCAGAAACTGCATGTGATTCAACTCCATTTAGGACTGGGAAACAAACGCTAGCTCGCCTTACAAGAAAAACACTCTGCTTTTGAGAAAAGAGCACTCTTCTACTCTAATGTCTTTCCTATAAGGCCAGAACAGTGAGCATTCTCAGAACAAAATAACTGTGCTTCCTACGCACATGGGCCATATCTAGTTCAACTCTGCTTAGGAAACTGACAAGAACAGTAGCTCCGCTTTAGTCCAATACACTGTACTTGCTGGGAACAGACGCGAATGATATTTGCACTGTGTATGGCAATGGGAGCGCAATAGTGACTTTCCTTACCAGAAAACAACTCTTGCTCGTAGGACAAGAAACTGCATGTGATTCAACTCCATTTAGGACTGGGAAACAAACGCTAGCTCGCATTACAAGAAACACACTCTGCTTTTGACAAAAGAGCACTCTTCTACTCTACTGAGTTTCCTATGGGGTCCGAACAGTGAGCTTGCTCAGAACAAAAGAACTGTGCTTCCTACACACAGGGGCCATATCTAGTTCAACTATGCTTAGGAAACTGACATGAATAGTAGCTCCGCTTCAGTCCAATACACTGTAATTGCTGGGAACAGACGCCAGTGCTATTTGCCCTGTGTATGACAATGGGAGCACAATAGTGACTTTTCTTACCAGAAATCAACTCTTGCTCGTAGTACCAGAAACTTCATGTGATTCAACTCCAATTAGGACTGGGAAACAAATGCTAGCTCGACTTACAAGAAACACACTCTGCTTTTGAGAAAAGAGCATTCTTCTACTCTACTGTGTTTCCTATGGGGTCCGAACAGTGAGCTTGCTCAGAACAAAAGAACTGTGCTTCCTACAAACACGGGCCATATGTAGTTCAACTCTGCTTAGGAAGCTGACAAGAACCGTTTCTCCTCTTCAGTCCAATTCACTGTACTTGCTGGGAACAGACGCGATGCTATTTGCACTGTGTATGCGAATGGGAGCGCAATAGTGACTTTCCTTACCAGAAAACAACTCTTGCTCGTAGGACCAAAAACTGCATGTGATCAACTCCATTTAGGACTGGGAAACAAACGCTAGCTCACCTTACAAGAAACACACTCTGCTTTTGAGAAAAGAGGACTCTTCTACTCTACTTTGTTTCCTATAGGGCCAGAACAGTGAGTTTGCTTAGAACAAAAGAACTGTGCTTCCTACACACACGGGCCATATCTAGTTCAACTCTACTTAGGAAACTGACAAGAACAGTATCTCCTCTTCAGTCCAATACACTGTACTTGCTTGGAACAGACGTGAGTGCTATTTGCACTGTGTCTGGAAATGGGAGTGCAATAGTGACTTTCCTTACCAGAAAACAACTCTTGCTTGTAAGACCAAAAACAGGATGTGATTTAACTCCATTTAGGACAGGGAAACAGATGCTAGCTTGCCTTACAAGAAACACACTCTGCTTTTGAGAAAAGAGCACTCTTCTACTCTACTGTGTTTCCTATGGGGTCCGAACAGTGAGCTTGCTCAGAACAAAAGAAATGTGCTTCCTACACACACGGTCCATATCTAGTTCAACTCTGCTTAGGAAACTGACAAGAACAGTAGATCCTCTTCAGTCCAATACACTGTACATGCTGGGAACAGACGCCAGTGTTATTTTCCCTGTGTATGACAAGGGGAGCTCAATAGTGACTCTTCTTACCAGAAAACAACTCTTGCTCGTAGGACAAGAAACTGCATGTGATTCAACTCCATTTAGGACTGGGAAACAAACGCTCGCTCGCCTTACAAGAAGCACACTCTGCTTTTGAGAAAAGTGCACTCTTCTACTCGACTGTGTTTCCTATAGGGTCCGAACAGTGAGCTTACTCAGAACAAAAGAACTGTTATTCCTACACACACTGGCGATATCTAGTTCAACTCCCCTTTGGAAACTGACAAGAACAGTAGCTCCTCTTCAGTCCAATACACTGTTCTTGCTGGGAACAGACGTGAGTGCTATTTGCACTGTGTATGGCAATGGGAGCGCAATAGTGTCTTTCCTTACCAGAAAACAACTCTTGCTCATAGGACCAAAAACTGCATGTGATTCAACTCCATTTCTGACTGGGAAACAAACACTAGCTCGCCTTACAAGAAACACACTCTGCTTTTTTCTGCTTTTGAGAAAAGAGCACTCTTCTACTCTACTGTGTTTCCTATGGGGTCCGAACAGTGAGCTTGCTCAGAACAAAAGAACTGTGCTTCCTACACACACGGGCCATATCTAGTTCAACTCTGCTTAGGAAACTGACAAAAACAGTAGCTCCACTTCAGTCCAATACACTGTACTTGCTGGGAACAGACACGAGTGCTATTTGCACTGTGTACGGCAATGGGAGCGCAATAGTGACTTTCCTTACCAGAAAATAACTCTTGCTCGTAGGACCAAAAACTGCATGTGATTCAACTCCATTTAGGACTGGGAAACAAACACTAGCTCGCCTTACAAAAAACACATTCTGCTTTTGAGAAAAGAGCACTCTTCTACTCTACTGTGTTTACTATAGGGCCAGAAGAGTGAGCTTGCTCAGAACAAAAGAACTGTGCTTCCTACAAATACTGCCATATCTAGTTCAACTCTGCTTAGGAAACTGACATGAACACTAGCTCCGCTTCAGTCCAGTACACTGTAGTTGCTCGGAACAGACGCCAGTGCTATTTGCCCTGTGTATGACAATGGGAGCGCAATAGTGACTCTTCTTACCAGAAAACAACTCTTGCTTGTAGGACAAGAAACTGCATGTGATTCCACTCCATTTAGGACTGGGAAACAAACACTAGCTTGCCTTACAAGAAACACACTCTGCTTTTGAGAAAAGAGCAGTCTTCTACTCTACTGTGTTTCCTATGGGGTCCGAACAGTGAGCTTGCTCAGAACAAAAGAACTGTGCTTCCTACAAACACGGGCCATATCTAGTTCAACTCTGCCTAGGAACCTGACAAGAACAGTAGCTCCTCTTCAGTCCAATACACTGTACTTCCTGGGAACAGACGCGAGTGCTATTTGCACTGTGTATGCCAATGGGAGCACAATAGTGACTTTCCTTACCAGAAAACAACTCTTCCTCGTAGGACCAAAAACTGGATGTGATTCAACTCCATTTAGGACTGGGAAACAAACGCTATCTCGCCTTACAAGAAACACACTCTGCTTTTGAGAAATGATCACTCTTCTACTCTACTGTGTTTCCTATAGGGCCTAAACAGTTAGCTTGCTCAGAACAAAAGATCTGTGCTTCCTACACACACAGGCCATATCTAGTTCAATTATGCTTAGGAAACTGACAAGAACAGTAGATCCTCTTCAGTCCAATACACTGTACTTGCTGGGAATAGATGCCAGTGCTATTTGCCCTGTTTATAACAATGGGAGCGCAATAGTGACTCTTCTTACCAGAAAACAACTCTTGCTCGTAGGACCAGAAACTGCATGTGATTCAACTCCATTTAGGACTGGGAAACAAACGCTAGCTTGCCTTACAAGAAAAACACTCTGCTTTTGAGAAAAGAGCACTCTTCTACTCTAATGTCTTTCCTATAAGGCCAGAACAGTGAGCATTCTCAGAACAAAATAACTGTGCTTCCTACGCACATGGGCCATATCTAGTTCAACTCTGCTTAGGAAACTGACAAGAACAGTAGCTCCGCTTTAGTCCAATACACTGTACTTGCTGGGAACAGACGCGAATGATATTTGCACTGTGTATGGCAATGGGAGCGCAATAGTGACTTTCCTTACCAGAAAACAACTCTTGCTCGTAGGACAAGAAACTGCATGTGATTCAACTCCATTTAGGACTGGGAAACAAACGCTAGCTCGCATTACAAGAAACACACTCTGCTTTTGACAAAAGAGCACTCTTCTACTCTACTGAGTTTCCTATGGGGTCCGAACAGTGAGCTTGCTCAGAACAAAAGAACTGTGCTTCCTACACACAGGGGCCATATCTAGTTCAACTATGCTTAGGAAACTGACATGAATAGTAGCTCCGCTTCAGTCCAATACACTGTAATTGCTGGGAACAGACGCCAGTGCTATTTGCCCTGTGTATGACAATGGGAGCACAATAGTGACTTTTCTTACCAGAAATCAACTCTTGCTCGTAGTACCAGAAACTTCATGTGATTCAACTCCAATTTGGACTGGGAAACAAATGCTAGCTCGACTTACAAGAAACACACTCTGCTTTTGAGAAAAGAGCATTCTTCTACTCTACTGTGTTTCCTATGGGGTCCGAACAGTGAGCTTGCTCAGAACAAAAGAACTGTGCTTCCTACAAACACGGGCCATATGTAGTTCAACTCTGCTTAGGAAGCTGACAAGAACCGTTTCTCCTCTTCAGTCCAATTCACTGTACTTGCTGGGAACAGACGCGATGCTATTTGCACTGTGTATGCGAATGGGAGCGCAATAGTGACTTTCCTTACCAGAAAACAACTCTTGCTCGTAGGACCAAAAACTGCATGTGATCAACTCCATTTAGGACTGGGAAACAAACGCTAGCTCACCTTACAAGAAACACACTCTGCTTTTGAGAAAAGAGGACTCTTCTACTCTACTTTGTTTCCTATAGGGCCAGAACAGTGAGTTTGCTTAGAACAAAAGAACTGTGCTTCCTGCAAATACCACCTTATCTAGTTCAATTCTGCTTAGGAAACTGACAAGAACAGTAGATCCTCTTCAGTCCAATACACTGTACATGCTGGGAAACGACGACAGTGCTATTTGCCCTGTGTATGATAATGGGAGCGCAATAGGGACTCTTCTTAACAGAAAACTACTCTTGCTCGTAGGACAAGAAACTGCATGTGATTCAACTCCATTCAGGACTGGGAAACAAACGCTAGCTCGCCTTACAAGAAACACACTCTGCCAGGCAGTGGTGGCGCATGCCTTTAGTCCCAGCACTTGGGAGGCAGAGGCAGGTGGATCTCTGTGAGTTCGAGGCCAGCCTGGTCTCCAAAGTGAGTTCCAGGAAAGGTGCAAAACTACACAGAGAAACCCTGTCTCGAAAAACCAAAAAAAAAAAAAAAAAAAAAAAGAAAAAAAGAAACACACTCTGCTTTTTCGAAAACATCACTCTTCTACTCTACTTTGTTTCCTATATGGCCAGAGCAGTGAGCTTCCTCAGAACCAAAGAACTGTGCTTCCTACACACACGGCCATATCTAGTTCAATTCTGCTTAGGAAACTGACAAGAACAGTAGATCCTCTTCGGTCCAATACACTGTACATGCTGGGAACAGACGCCAGTGCTATTTGCCCTAGTACCACAGTGGGAGCGCAATAGTGACACTTCTTACCAGAAAACAAATCTTGCTCGTAGGACAAGAAACTGCATGTGATTCAACTCCATTTAGGACTGGGAAACAAACGCTAGAACGCATTACAAGAAACACACTCTGCTTTTGAGAAAAGAGCACTCTTCTACTCTACTGTGTTTCCTATGGTGCCCGAACAGTGAGCATTCTCAGAAAAAAAGAACTGTGCTTCCTACACACAGGGGCCATATCTAGTTCAACTATGCTTAGGAAACTGACAAGAACAGTAGCTCAGCTTCAGTCCAATACACTGTACTTGCTGGGAACAGACACGAGTGCTATTTGCACTGTGTATGGCAATGGAGCTCAATAATGACTTTCCTTACCAGAAAACAACTCTTGCTCGTAGGACCAAAAACTGCATGTGATTCAAACCCATTTAGGACTCGGAAACAAACGCTAGCTCACCTTACAGGAAACACACTCTGCTTTTGAGAAAAGAGCACTCTTCTACTCTACTGTGTTTCCTATATGGCCAGAACAGTGAGTTTGCTCAGAACAAAAGAACTGTGCTTCCTACAAATACGGCCATATCTAGTTCAATTCTGCTTAGGAAACTGACAAGAACAGTAGATCCTCTTCAGTCCAATACACTGTACATGCTGGGAACAGACGCCAGTGCTATTTGCCCTGTGTATGACAATGGGAGCACAATAGTGACTCTTCTTACCAGAAAACAACTCTTGCTCGTAGGACAAGAAACTGCATGTGATTCAACTCCATTTATGACTGGGAAACAAACGCTAGCTCGCCTTACAAGAAACACACTCTGCTTTTGAGAAAAGAGCACTCTTCTACTCTACTGTCTTTCCTATGGGGTCCCAACAGTGAGCTTGCTCAGAACAAAAGAACTGTGCTTCCTACACACACTGGCCATATCTAGTTCAACTCTGCTTAGAAAACTGACGAGAACAGTAGCTCCTCTTCAGTCCAACACACTGTTCTTGCTGGGAACAGACGCGAGTGCTATTTGCACTGTGTATGGCATTGGGACCACAATAGTGACTTTCCTTACCAGAAAACATCTCTTGCTCGTAGGACCAAAAACTGGATGTGACTCAACTCCATTTAGGAATGGGAAACAAACTCTAGCTTGCCTTACAAGAAACACACTCTGCTTTTGAGAAAAGAGCACTCTTCTACTCTACTGTGTTTCCTATGGGGTCCGAACAGTGAGCTTGCTCAGAAAAAAAGAACTGTGCTTCCTACACACACGGGCCATATCTAGTTCAACTCTGCTTAGGAAACTGACAAGAACAGTAGCTCCTTTTCAGTCCAATACACTGATCTAGCTGGGAAAAGACGCGAGTGCTATTTGCACTGTGTATGGCAATAGGAGCACAATAGTGACTCTTCTTATCAGAAAACAACCCTTGCTCATAGGACCAGAAACTGCATGGGATTCAACTCCATTTTTGACTGGGAAACAAACACTAGCTCACCTTACAAGAAAGACACTCTGATTTTGAGAAAAGAGCACTCTTCTACTCTACTGTGTTTCCTATGTGGTCGGAATAGTGAGCTTGCTCAGAACAAAAGAAATGTGCTTCCTACACACAGGGGCCATATCTAGTTCAACTCTGCTTAGGAAACTGACAAGAACAGTAGCTCCGATTCAGTCCAATACACTGTACATGCTGGGAACAGACGCGAGGGCTAATTGCACTGTGTATGGCAATGGGAGTACAATAGTGACTTTCCTTACCAGAAAACAACTCTTGCTCGTAGGACCAAAAACAGGATATGATTCAACTCCATTTAGGACTGGGAAACAAATGCTAGCTTGCCTTACAAGAAACACACTCAGCTTTTGAAAAAAGAGCACTCTTCTACTCTACTGTGTTTCCTATGGGGTCTGAACAGTGAGCTTGCTCAGAACAAAAGAACTGTGCTTCCTACACACACGGGCCATATCTAGTTCAACTCTAATTAGGAAACTGACAAGAACGGTAGCTCCTCTTCAGTCCAATACACTGTACTAGCTGGGAAGAGACGCGCGTGCTATTTGCACTGTGTATGGCAATAGGAGAGCAATAGTGACTCTTCTTATCAGAACACACCTCTTGCTCGTAGGACCAGAAACTGCATGGGATTCAACTCCATTTCTGATTGGGAAACAAACACTAGCTCTCCTTACAAGAAACACACTCTGCTTTGGCGAAAAGAGCACTCCTCTACTCTACTGTGTTTCCTATGGGGTCCAAACAGTGAGCTTGCTCAGAACAAAAGAACTGTGCTTCCTACACACACGGGCCATATCTAGTTCAATTACGCTTAGGAAACTGACAAGAACAGCAGATCCTCTTCAGTCCAATACATCTGTACACAGATGCCAGTGCTATTTGCCCCGTTTATGACAATGGGAGCGCAATAGTGTGACTCTTCTTAGCAGAAAACAACTCTTGCTCGTAGGACCAGAAACAGCATGTGATTCAACTCCATTTAGAACTGGGAAACAAACGCTAGCTTGACTTACAAGAAACACACTCTGATTTTGAGAAAGGAGCACTCTTCTACTCTAATGTCTTTCCTATAAGGCCAGAACAGTGAGCATTCTCAGAACAAAAGAACTGTGCTTCCTAGCACACACGGGCCATATCTAGTTCAACTCTTCTTAGGAAACTGACAAGAACAGTAGATGCTCTTCAGTCCAATACACTGTACATGCTGGGAACAGACGCCAGTGCTATTTGCCCTGTGTATGACAATGGTAGCGCAATAGTGACTCTTCTTACCAGAAAACATCTCTTACTCGTAGGACAAGAAACTGCATGTGATTCATCTCCATTTAGGATTGGGAAACAAATGCTAGCTCGCCTTACAAGAAACACACTCTGCTTTTGAGAAAAGAGCTGTCTTCTACTCTACTGTGTTTCTTATGGGGTCCGTACAGTGAGCTTCCTCAGAACAAAAGAACTGTGTTTCCTACACACATGGGCCATATCTAGTTCAACTCTGCTTAGGAAACTGACAAGAACAGTAGCTCTTCTTCAGTCCAATACACTGCACTTGCTGGGAGCAGACGCGAGTGCTATTTGCACTGTGTATGGCAATGGGATCGCAATAGTGACTTTCCTTACCAGAAAAAAACTCTTGCTCGTAGGACCATAAACTGCATGTGATTCAACTCCATTTAGGACTGGGAAACAAACGCTAGCTCGTCTTACAAGAAAGTCACTCTGCTTTTTCGAAACCATCACTCTTCTACTCTACTTTGTTTCTTATAGGGCCAGAACAGTAAGCTTGCTCAGAACAAAAGAACTGTGCTTCCTACGCACACGGCCATATCTAGTTCAATTCTACTTAGGAAACTGACAAGAAGAGTAGATCCTCTTCAGTCCAATACACTGTACATGCTGGGAACAGACGCCAGTGCTAATTGCCCTGTGTATGACAGTGGGAGCGCAATAGTGACTCTTCTTACCAGAAAACAATTCATGCTCATAGGTTCAGAAACTGCATGTGATTCAACTCCATTTAGGACTGGGAAACAAACGTTAGCTCGCCTTACAAGAAACACACTCTGCTTTTTAGAAAAGAGCACTCTTCTACTCTACTGTGTTTCCCATAGGGCCAGAACAGTGAGCATTCTCAGAACAATAGAACTGTGCTTCCTATACACACGGGCCATATCTAGTTCAAGTCTGCTTAGGAAACTGACAAGAACAGTAGATCCTCTTCAGTCCAATACACTGTACATGCTGGGAACAGACGCCAGTGCTATTTGCCCTATGTATCACAATGGGAGCGCAATAGTGACTCTTCTTACCAGAAAACAACTCTTGCTCGTAGGACAAGAAACTGCATGTGATTCATCTCCATTTAGGATTGGGAAACAAACGCTAGCTCACCTTACAAGAAACACACTCTGCTTTTGAGAAAAGAGCACTCTTCTACTCTACTGTGTTTCCTATGGTGTCCGAACAGTGAGCTTGCTCAGAACAAAAGAACTGTGCTTCCTACACACAGGGGCCATAATTAGTTCAACTCTGCTTAGGATACTGACATGAACAGTAGCTCCTCTTCAGTCAAATACACTGTATTGCTGGGAACAGACGCGAGTGCTATTTGTACTGTGTATGGCAATGGGTGCACAATAGTGACTCTTCTGCCCAGAAAACAATTCTTGCTCATAGGAACAGAAACTGCATGTGATTCAACTCCATTTAGAACTGGGAAACAAACACTAGCTCGCCTTACAAGAAACACACACTGCTTTTGAGAAAAGAGCACTCTTCTACTCTACTGTGTTTCCTATGGGGTCTGAACAGTGAGCTTGCTCAGAACAAAAGAACTGTGCTTCCTACACACAGGGGCCATATCTAGTTCAACTCTGCTTCGGAAACTGACAAGAACAGTAGCTCCGCTTCAGTCCAATACACTGTACTTGCTGGGAACAGATGCGAGTGCTATTTGCACTGTGTATGTAAATGGGAGCACAATAGTGACTTTCCTTTCCAGAAAACAACTCTTGCTCGTAGGACCAAAAACTGCATGTGATTTAAATCCATTTAGGACTGGGAAACAAACACTAGCTCGCCTTACAAGAAACACACTCTGCTTTTGAGAAAAGAGCAGTCTTCTATTCTACTGTGGTTCATATGGGGTCCGAACAATGAGCTTGCTCAGAACAAAAGAACTGTGCTTCCTACACACACGGGCCATATCTAGTTCAACTCTGCTTAGGAAACTGACAAGAACAGTAGCTCCCCTTCAGTCCAATACACTGTACTTGCTGGGAACAGATGCGAGTGCTATTTATACTGTTTATGGCAATGGGAACGCAACAGTGACTCTTCTTACCAGAAAACAACTCTTGCTGGTAGGATCAAAAACAGGTTGTGATTCAACTCCATTTAGGACTGGGAAACAAATGCTAGCTTGCCTTACAAGAAACACATTCTGCTTTTGAGAAAGGAGCACTCCTCTACTCTACTGTGTTTCCTAAGGGGTCCGAACAGTGAGCTTGCTCAGAACAAAAGAACTGTGCTTCCTACACACACGGGCCATATCTAGTTCAATTATGGTTAGGAAACTGACAAGAACAGCAGCTCCTCTTCATTCCAATACACTGTTCATGCTGGGAACAGACGGCAGTGCTACTTGCCCCGTTTATGACAATGGAAGCGCAATAGTGACTCTTCTTACCAGATAACAACTCTTGCTCGTAGGACCAGAAACTGCATGTGATTCATCTCCATTTAGGATTGGGAAACAAACGCTAGCTCGCCTTACAAGAAACACACTCTGCTTTTGAGAAAAGAGCACTCTTCTACTCTACTGTGTTTCCTATAGGGCCAGAACAGTGAGCATTCTCAGAACAAAAGAACTGTGCATCCTACACACAGGGGCCATATCTAGTTCAACTCTGTTTAGGAAACTGACAAGAACAGTAGCTCCGCTTCAGTCCAATACACTGTACTTGCTGGGAACAGAAGCGAGTGCTATTTGCACTGTGTATGGAAATGGGAGCACAATAGACACTTTCCTTACCAGATAACAACTCTTGCTCGTAGAACCAAAAACTGCATGTGATTCAACTCCATTTAGGACTGGGAAACAAACTCTAACTCGCCTTACAAGAAACACACTCTGCTTTTGAGAAAAGAGCACTCTTCTACTCTACAGTGTTTCCTATAGGGCCAGAACAGTGAGTTTGCTCAGAAGAAAAGAACTGTGCTTTCTACAAATACGGCCATATCTAGTTCAATTCTGCTTAGGAAACTGACAAGAACAGTAGATCCTCTTCAGTCCAGTACACTGTACATGCTGGGAACAGACACAAGTGCTATTTGCCCTGTGTATGACAATGGGAGCGCAATAGTGACTCTTCTTACCAGAAAACAACTCTTGCTGGTAGGACAAGAAACTGCATGTGATTCAACTCCATTTAGGACTGGGAAACAAACGCTAGCTCGCCTTACAAGAAACACACTCTGCTTTTGAGAAAAGAGCACTCTTCTACTCTACTGTGTATCCTATGGGGACCGAACTGTGAGCTTGCTCAGAACAACAGAACTGTGGTTCCTACACACACGGGCTATATCTAGTTCAACTCTGCTTAGGAAACTGACAAGAACAGTAGCTCCTTTTCAGTCCAATACACTGTACTTGCTGGGAACAGACGCGAGTGCTATTTGCACTGTGTATGGCAATGGGAGCACAATAGTGACTTTCCTTACCAGAAAACAACTCTTGCTCATAGGACCAAAAACTGGATGTAATTCAACTCCATTTAGGACTGGGAAACAAACGCTAGCTCGCCTTACAAGAAAGAAACTCTGATTTTGAGAAAAGAGCAGTCTTCTACTCGACTGTGTTTCCTATGGGGTCCGAACAGTGAGCTTGCTCAGAACAAAAAACTGTGCTTCCTAGAAACACGGGCCATATCTAGTTCAACTCTGCTTAGGAAACTGACAAGAACATTAGCTCCGCTTCAGTCGAATTCACTTTACTTGCTGGGAACAGACACGAGTGCTATTTGCACTGTGTATGGCAATGGAGCGCAATAATGTCTTTCCTTACCAGAAAACAACTCTTGCTTGTAGGACCAAAAACTGCATGTGATTCAACTCCATTTAGGACTCGGAAACAAAGGCTACCTCACCTTACAGGAAACACACTCTGCTTTTGAGAAAAGAGCACTCTTCTACTCTACTGTGTTTCCTATATGGCCAGAACAGTGAGTTTGCTCAGAACAAAGAACTGTGCTTCCTACAAATACGGCCATATCTAGTTCAATTCTGCTTAGGAAACTGACAAGAACAGTAGATCCTCTTCAGTCCAATACACTGTACATGCTGGGAACAGACGCAAGTGCTATTTGCCCTGTGTATGACAATGGGAGCGCAATAGTGACTCTTGTTACCAGAAAACAACTCTTGCTCATAGGACAAGAAACTGCATGTGATTCAACTCGATTTAGGACTGGGAAACAAACGCTAGTTCGCCTTACAAGAAACACACTCTGCTTTTGAGAAAAGAGCACTCTTCTACTCTACTGTGTATTAAATGGGATCCGAACAGTGAGCTTGCTCCGAACAAAAGAACTGTGCTTCCTACACACACGGGCCATATCTAGTTCAACTCTACTTAGGAAACTGACAAGAACAGTATCTCCTCTTCAGTCCAATACACTGTACTTGCTTGGAACAGACGTGAGTGCTATTTGCACTGTGTCTGGAAATGGGAGTGCAATAGTGACTTTCCTTACCAGAAAACAACTCTTGCTTGTAAGACCAAAAACAGGATGTGATTTAACTCCATTTAACAGGGAAACAAATGCTAGCTTGCCTTACAAGAAACACACTCTGCTTTTGAGAAAAGAGCACTCTTCTACTCTACTGTGTTTCCTATGGGGTCCGAACAGTGAGCTTGCTCAGAACAAAAGAAATGTGCTTCCTACACACACGGTCCATATCTAGTTCAACTCTGCTTAGGAAACTGACAAGAACAGTAGATCCTCTTCAGTCCAATACACTGTACATGCTGGGAACAGACGCCAGTGCTATTTTCCCTGTGTATGACAAGGGGAGCTCAATAGTGACTCTTCTTACCAGAAAACAACTCTTGCTCGTAGGACAAGAAACTGCATGTGATTCAACTCCATTTAGGACTGGGAAACAAACGCTCGCTCGCCTTACAAGAAGCACACTCTGCTTTTGAGAAAAGTGCACTCTTCTACTCGACTGTGTTTCCTATAGGGTCCGAACAGTGAGCTTACTCAGAACAAAAGAACTGTTATTCCTACACACACTGGCGATATCTAGTTCAACTCCCCTTTGGAAACTGACAAGAACAGTAGCTCCTCTTCAGTCCAATACACTGTTCTTGCTGGGAACAGACGTGAGTGCTATTTGCACTGTGTATGGCAATGGGAGCGCAATAGTGTCTTTCCTTACCAGAAAACAACTCTTGCTCATAGGACCAAAAACTGCATGTGATTCAACTCCATTTCTGACTGGGAAACAAACACTAGCTCGCCTTACAAGAAACACACTCTGCTTTTTTCTGCTTTTGAGAAAAGAGCACTCTTCTACTCTACTGTGTTTCCTATGGGGTCCGAACAGTGAGCTTGCTCAGAACAAAAGAACTGTGCTTCCTACACACACGGGCCATATCTAGTTCAACTCTGCTTAGGAAACTGACAAAAACAGTAGCTCCACTTCAGTCCAATACACTGTACTTGCTGGGAACAGACACGAGTGCTATTTGCACTGTGTACGGCAATGGGAGCGCAATAGTGACTTTCCTTACCAGAAAATAACTCTTGCTCGTAGGACCAAAAACTGCATGTGATTCAACTCCATTTAGGACTGGGAAACAAACACTAGCTCGCCTTACAAAAAACACACTCTGCTTTTGAGAAAAGAGCACTCTTCTACTCTACTGTGTTTACTATAGGGCCAGAAGAGTGAGCTTGCTCAGAACAAAAGAACTGTGCTTCCTACAAATACTGCCATATCTAGTTCAATTCTGCTTAGGCAACTGAAAAGAACAGTAGCTCCTGTTCAGTCCAATACTCTGTACATGCTGTGAACAGATGCCAGAGCTATATGCCCTGTGTGTGACAATGGGAGCGCAATAGTGACTTTCCTTACCAGAAAACAACTCTTGGTCTTAGGACCAAAAACTGCATGTGATTCAACTCCATTTAGGACTGGGAAACAAACGCTAGCTCGCCTAACAAAAAACACACTCTGCTTTTGAGAAAAGAGCACTCTTCTACTCTACTGTGTATCCTATGGGGTCCGAACAGTGAGCTTGCTCAGAAAAAAAGAACTGTGCTTCCTACACACAGGGGCCATATCCAGTTCAACTCTGCTTAGGAAACTGAAAAGAACAGTAGCTCCTGTTCAGTCCCATACACTGTACATGCTGGGAACAGACGCCAGTGCTATTTTCCCTTTGTATGACAATGGGAGCGCAATAGTGACTCTTATTACCAGAAAACAACTCTTGCTCGTAGGACCAGAAACTGCATGTGATTCAACTCCATTTAGGACTGGGAAACAAACGCTAGTTCGCCTAACAAGAAACACACTCTGCTTTTGAGAAAAGAGCACTCTTCTACTCTACTGTGTATCCTATGGGGTCCGAACAGTGAGCTTGCTCAG
Organism: Peromyscus eremicus; assembly: GCF_949786415.1. Taxonomy (NCBI): domain Eukaryota; kingdom Metazoa; phylum Chordata; class Mammalia; order Rodentia; family Cricetidae; genus Peromyscus; species Peromyscus eremicus. Next base: position 24,181 of record NW_026736857.1, on the reverse strand, counting down.
AAAAAAAGAACTGTGCTTCCTACACACAGGGGCCATATCTAGTTCAACTCTGCTTAGGAAACTGACAAGAACAGTAGCTCTGCTTCAGTCCAATACACTGTACTTGCTGGGAAGAGACGCGAGTGCTATTTACACTGTGTATGGCAATGGGAGCGCAACAGTGACTTTATTACCAGAAAACAACTCTTGCTCATAGGACCAAAAACTGCATGTGATTCAACTCCATTTAGGACTGGGAAACAAACGCTAGCTCGCCTTACAAGAAACACACTCTGCTTTTGAGAAAAGAGCACTCTTCTACTCTACTGTGTTTCCTATGGGGTCCGAAAAGTGAGCTTGCTCAGAACAAAAGAACTGTGCTTCCTACACACACGGGCCATATCTAGTTCAACTCTGCTTAGGAAACTGAAAAGAACAGTAGCTCCTCTTCAGTCCAATACACTGTACTTGCTGGGAACAGACGCGAGTGCTATTGGCACTGTGTATGGCAATGGGAGCACAATAGTGACTTTCCTTACCAGAAAACAACTCTTGCTCGTAGGACCAGAAACTGCATGTGATTCAGCTCCATTTAGGACTGGGAAACAAACACTAGCTCGCCTTACAAGAAACACACTCTGCTTTTGAGAAAAGAGCACTCTTCTACTCTACTATGTTTCCTATTGGTCCGAATAGTGAGCTTGCTCAGAACAAAAGAACTGTGCTTCCTACACACAGGGGCCATATCTAGTTCAACTCTGCTTAGGAAACTGACAAGAACAGTAGCTACGTTTCAGTCCAATACACTGTACTTGCTGGGAACAGACGCGAGTGCTATTTGCACTGTGTATGGAAATGGGAGCACAATAGTGACTTTCTTTACCAGAAAACAACTCTTGCTCGTAGGACCAGAAACTGCATGGGATTCAACTCCATTTCTAACTGGGAAACAAACACTAGCTCGCCTTACAAGAAACACACTCTGCTTTTGATAAAAGAGCACTCTTCTACTTTACTGTGTTTCCTATGGGGTCCGAACAGTGAGCTTGCTCAGAACAAAAGAACTGTGCTTCCTACAAACATGGGCCATATCTAGTTCAACTCTGCTTAGGAAACTGACAAGAACAGTTGCTCCGCCTCAGTCCAATTCACTGAAATTGCTGGGAACAGACGCGAGTGCTATTTGCACTGTGTATGGAAATGGGAGCACAATAGTGACTTTCCTTACCAGAAAACAACTCTTGGTCGAAGAACCAAAAACTGCATGTGATTCAACTCCATTTAGGACTGGGAAACAAATGCTAGCTTGCCTTATAAGAAACACACTCTGCTTTGGAGAAAAGAGCACTCTTCTACTCTGCTGTATTTCCTAGGGGGTCTGAATAGTGAGCTTGCTCAGAACAAAAGAACTGTGCTTCTTACACACGCGGGCCACATCTAGTTCATCTCTGTTTAGGAAACTGACAAGAACGGTAGCTCCGCTTCAGTCCAATACATTGTACTTGCTGGGAACAGACGCGAGTGCTATTTGCACTGTGTATGGAAATGGGAGCGCAATAGTGACTTTCCTTACCAGAAAACACCTCTTGCTCGTAGGACCAGAAACTGCATGGGATTCAACTCCATTTCTGACTGGGAAACAAACACTAGCTCGCCTTACTAGAAACACACTCTGCTTTTGAGAAAAGAGCACTCTTCTACTCTACTGTGTTTCCTAAGGAGTTTGAACAGTGAGCTTGCTCAGAACAAAAGAACTGTGCTTCCTACACACACGGGCCATATCTAGTTCAAATCTGCTTAGGAAACTGAAAAGAACAGTAGCTCCGCTTCATTCCAATACACGGTACTTGCTGGGAACAGATGCGAGTGCTATTTGCACTGTGTATTGCAATGGGAGCGCAATAGTGACTTTCCTTACGAGAAAACAACTCTTGCTCGAAGGACCAAAAACTGCATGTGATTCAACTCCATTTAGGACTGGGAAACAAACGCTAGCTCGCCTTACAAGAAACACACTCTGCTTTGGAGAAAAGAGCACTCTTCTACTCTACTGTGTTTCTTATAGGGCCAGAAGTGTGAGCTTGCTCAGAAGAAAAGAACTGTGCTTCCTACAAATACTGCCATATCTAGTTCAATTCTGCTTAGGAAACTGAAAAGAACAGTAGGTCCTGTTCAGTCCAATACACTGTACATGCTGGGAACAGACGCCAGTGCTATTTGCCCTGTGTATGACAATGGGAGCGCAATAGTGACTCTTCTTACCAGAAAACAACTCTTGCTCATCGGACAAGAATCTGCATGTGATTCAACTCCATTTAGGACTGGGAAACAAACGCTAGCTCGCATTACAAGAAACACGCTCTGCTTTTGAGAAAAGAGCACTCTTCTACTCTACTGTGTTTCCTATGGGTTCCGAATAGTGAGCTTGCCCAGAACAAAAGAACTGTGCTTCCTACACACAGGGGCCATATCTAGTTCAACTCTGCTTAGGAAACTGACAAGAACAGTAGCTACACTTCAGTCCAATACACTGTACTTGCTGGGAACAGACGCGAGTGCTATTTGCACTGTGTATGGAAATGGGAGCGCAATAGTGACTTTATTACCAGAAAACAACTCTTGCTCGTAGGACCAAAAACTGCATGTGATTCAACTCCATTTAGGACTGGAAACATACGCTAGCTTGCCTTACAAGAAACACACTCTGCTTTTGAGAAAAGAGCAGTCTTCTACTCTACTGTGTTTCCTATGGGGTCCGAACAGTGAGCTTGCTCAGAACAAAAGAACTGTGCTTCCTACACACACAGGCCATATCTAGTTCAACTCTGCATAGGAAACTGACAAGAACGGTAGATCCTCTTCAGTCCAATACAGTGTACTAGCTGGGAACAGACGCGAGTGCTATTTGCCCTGTGTATGGCAATAGGAGCACAATAGTGACTCTTCTTATCAGAAAACAACTCTTACTCATAGGACAAGAAACTGCATGGGATTCAACTCCATTTCTGACTGGGAAACAAACACTAGCTCGCCTTACAAGAAAGACTCTCTGATTTTTTGAAAAGAGCACTCTTCTACTCTACTGTGTTTCCTATGGGGTCCAAATAGTGAGCTTGCTCAGAACAAAAGAACTGTGCTTCCTACACACAGGGGCCATATCTAGTTCAACTCTGCTTAGGAAACTGACAAGAACAGTAGCTCCGCTTCAGTCCAATACACTGTAATTGCTGGGAAATGACGCGAGTGCTATTTGTACTGTGTATGGAAATGGGAGCACAATAGTGACTTTCATTACCAGAAAATAACTCTTGGTCGGAGGACCAAAAACTGCACGTGATTCAACTCCATTTAGGACTGGGAAACAAATGCTACCTTGCCTTACAAGAAACACCCTCTGCTTTTGAGAAAAGAGCATTCTTCTTCTCGACTGTGTATCCTATGGGGTCCGAACAGTGAGCTTGTTCAGAACAAAAGAACTGGGCTTCCTACACACACGGGCCATATCTAGTTCAACTCTGCTTAGGAAACAGACAAGAACGGTAGCTCCTCTTCAGTCCAATACACTGTACTAGCTGGGAACAGACGCGAGTGCTATTTGCACTGTGTATGGCAATAGGAGCACAATAGTGACTCTTCTTACCAGAAAACAACTCTTACTCATAGGACAAGAAACTCCATGGAATCAACTCCATTTCTGACTGGGAAACAAACACTAGCTAGCCTTACAAGAAAGACTCTCTGATTTTGAGAAAAGAGCACTCTTCTACTCTACTGTGTTTCCTGTGGGGTCTAAATAGTGAGCTTGCTCCGAACAAAAGAACTGTGCTTCCTACACACAAGGGCCATATCTAGTTCAACTCTGCTTAGGAAACTAACAAGAACAGTAGCTCCGCTTCAGTCCAATACACTGTAATTGCTGGGAACAGTCGCAAGTGCTATTTGCACTGTGTATGGAAATGGGAGCACAATAATGACTTTCCTTACCAGAAAACAACTCTTGGTCGTAAGACCAAAACCTGCATGTGATTCAACTCCATTTAGGACTGGGAAACAAATGCCAGCTCACATTACAAAACACACTCTGCTTTTGAGAAAAGAGCACTCTTCTACTCTAGTGTGTTTCCTATTGGGCCAGAACAGTGAATTTGCTCAGAACAAAAGAACTGTGCTTCCTACACACATGGACCATATCTAGTTCAACTCTGCTTAGGAAACTGACAAGAACAGTAGCTCCTGTTCAGTCCAATACACTGTACATGCTGGGAACAGACGCCAGTGCTATTTGCCCTGTGTATGACAATGGGAGCGCACTAGTGACTCTTATTACCAGAAAACAACTCTTGCTCGTAGGACAAGAAGCAGCATGTGATTCAACTCCATTTAGGATTGGGAAACAAATGCTAGCTCGCCTAACAAGAAACACAATCTGCTTTTGAGAAAAGAGCACTCTTCTACTCAACTGTGTATCCTATGGGGTCCGAACAGTGAGCTTGCTCAGAACAAAAGAACTGTGCTTCCTACACACAGGGGCCATAATTAGTTCAACTCTGCTTAGGAAACTGACAAGAACAGTAGCTCCTCTTCAGTCCAATACACTGTACTTGCTGGGAACAGACACGAGTGCTGTTGGCACTGTGTAATGCAATGGGAGCGCAATAGTGACTTTCCTTACCAGAAAACAACTCTTGTTCGTAGGACCAGAAACTGCATGTGATACAGCTCCATTTAGGACTGAGAAACAAATGCTACCTCGCCTTACAAGAAACACACTCTGCTTTTGAGAAAAGAGCACTCTTCTACTCTACTGTGTTACCAATGGAGTCCGAAAGGTGAGCTTGCTCAGAACAAAAGAACTGTGCTTCCTACACACACGGACCATATGTAGTTCAACTCTGCTTAGGAAACTGACAAGAACAGTAGCTACGCTTCAGTCCAATACACTGTACTTGCTAGGAACAGACGCGAGTGCTATTTGCACTGTGTATGGCAATAGGAGCACAATAGTGTCTCTTCTTATCAGAAAACAACTGTTGCTCATAGGACCAGAAACTGCATGGGATTCAACTCCATTTCTGACTGGGAAACAAACATAAGCTCGCCTTACAAGAAAGACACTCTGATTTTGAGAAAAGAGCACTCTTCTACTCTACAGTGTTTCCTATGGGGTACGAATAGTGAGCTTGCTCAGAACAAAAGAACTGTGCTTCCTACACACAGGGGCCATATCTAGTTCAACTCTGCTTAGGAAACTGACAAGAACAGTAGCTCCGATTCAGTCCAATACACTGTACATGCTGGGAACAGACGCGAGGGCTATTTGCACTGTGTATGGCAATGGGAGTACAATAGTGACTTTCCTTACCAGAAAACAACTCTTGGTCGTAGGACCAAAAACTGCATGTGATTCAACTCCATTTAGGACTGGAAAAAAAACGCTATCTCGCCTTACAAAAAACACACTCTGCTTTTGAAAAAAGAGCACTCTTCTACTCTACTGTGTTTTCTAGGGGGTCTGAACAGTGAGCTTGCTCAGAACAAAAGAACTGTGCTTCCTACACACACGGGCCATATCTAGTTCATCTCTGCTTAGGAAACTGACAAGAACAGTAGCTCCGTTTCAGTCCAATACACTGTACTTCCTGGGAACAGACGCGAGTGCTATTTGCACTGTGTACGGAAATGGGAGCACAATAGTGACTTTCCTTACCAGAAAACAACTCTTGCTCGTAGGACCAGAAACTGCATGGGATTCAACTCCATTTCTGACTGGGAAACAAACACTAGCTCGCCTTACAAGAAACACACTCTGCTTTTGACAAAGAGGACTCTTCTACTCTACTGTGTTTCCTATGGGGTCCGAACAGTGAGCTTGCTCAGAACAAAAGAACTGTGCTTCCTGCACACACGGGCCATATCTAGTTCAATTCTGCTTAGGAAACTGAAAAGAACAGTAGATTCTCTTCAGTCCAATACACTGTACATGCTGGGAACAGACGCCAGGGCTATTTGCCCTCTGTATGGCAATGAGAGCACAATAGTGACTCTTCTTACCAGAAAACAACTCTTGCTTGTAGGACCAGAAACTGTATGTGATTCAACTCCATTTAGGACTGGGAAACAAACGCTAGCTCTCCTTACAAGAAACACACTCTGCTTTTGAGAAAAGAGCACTCTTCTACTCTACTGTGTATCCTATGGGGTCGGAACAGTGAGCTTGCTCAGAACAAAAGAACTGTGCTTCCTACACACAGGGGCGATATCTAGTTCAACTCTGCTTTGGAAATTGACAAGAACAGCAGCTCCTCTTCAGTCCAATACACTGTACTTGCTGGGAACAGACGTGAGTGCTATTTGCACTGTGTATGGCAATGGGAGTGCAATAGTGACTTTCCTTACCAGAAAACAACTCTTGCTCGTAGTACCAAAAACAGGATGTGATTCAACTCCATTTAGGACTGGGAAACAAATGCTAGCTTGCCTTACAAAAAACACACTCTGCTTTTGAGAAAAGAGCACTCTACTACTCTACTGTGTTTCCTATGGGGTCCGAACAGTGAGCTTGCTCAGAACAAAAGAACTGTGCTTCCTACACACACGGGCCATATCTAGTTCAACTCTGCTTAGGAAACTGACAAGAACGGTAGGTCCTTTCCAGTCCAATACACTGTACTAGCTGGGAACAGACGCGAGTGCTATTTGCACTGTGTATGGCAGTAGGAGCGCAATAGTGACTCTTCTTATCAGAAAACACCTCTTGCTCAGAGGACCAGAAACTACATGGGATTCAACTCCATTTCTGACTGGGAAACAAATACTAGCTCGCCTTATAAGGAACACACTCTGCTTTTGAGAAAAGAACACTCTTCTACTCTAATGTCTTTTCTATGGGGTCCGAACAGTGACCTTGCTCAGAACAAAAGAACTGTGCTTCCTACACACATGGGCCATATCTAGTTATACTCTGCTTAGGAAACTGACAAGAACAGCAGCTCCTCTTCAGTCCAATGCACTGTACTTGCTGGGAACAGACGCCAGTGCTATTTGCCCTGTGTATGACAATGGGAGCACAATAGTGACTCTTCTTAGCAGAAAACAACTCTTGCTCGTAGGACCAGAAACTGCATGGGTTTCAACTCCATTTCTGACTGGAAAACAAACACTAGCTCGCGTTACAAGAAACACACTCTGCTTTTGAGAAAAGAGCAGTCTTCTATTCTAAGGTGGTTCATATGGGGTCCGAACAGTGAGCTTGCTCAGAACAAAAGAACTGTGCTTCCTACACACAAGGGCCATATCTAGTTCAACTCTGCTTAGGAAACTGACAAGAACAGTAGCTCCTCTTCAGTCCAATACACTGTACTTGCTGGGAACAGACACGAGTGCTATTTGAACTGTGTATGGCAATGGGAGTGCAATAGTGACTTTCCTTACCAGAAAACAACTCTTGCTCGTAGGACCAAAAACTGTATGTGATTCAACTCCATTTAGGACTGGGAAACAAACACTAGCTCGCCTTACAAGAAACACACACTGCTTTTGAGAAAAGAGCACTCTTCTACTCTACTGTGTTTCCTATGGGGTCTGAACAGTGAGCTTGCTCAGAACAAAAGAACTGTGCTTCCTACACACAGGGGCCATATCTAGTTCAACTCTGCTTCGGAAACTGACAAGAACAGTAGCTCCGCTTCAGTCCAATACACTGTACTTGCTGGGAACAGATGCGAGTGCTATTTGCACTGTGTATGTAAATGGGAGCACAATAGTGACTTTCCTTTCCAGAAAACAACTCTTGCTCGTAGGACCAAAAACTGCATGTGATTCAAATCCATTTAGGACTGGGAAACAAACACTAGCTCGCCTTACAAGAAACACACTCTGCTTTTGAGAAAAGAGCAGTCTTCTATTCTACTGTGGTTCATATGGGGTCCGAACAATGAGCTTGCTCAGAACAAAAGAACTGTGCTTCCTACACACACGGGCCATATCTAGTTCAACTCTGCTTAGGAAACTGACAAGAACAGTAGCTCCGCTTCAGTCCAATACACTGTACTTGCTGGGAACAGATGCGAGTGCTATTTATACTGTGTATGGCAATGGGAACGCAACAGTGACTCTTCTTACCAGAAAACAACTCTTGCTGGTAGGATCAAAAACAGGTTGTGATTCAACTCCATTTAGGACTGGGAAACAAATGCTAGCTTGCCTTACAAGAAACACATTCTGCTTTTGAGAAAGGAGCACTCCTCTACTCTACTGTGTTTCCTAAGGGGTCCGAACAGTGAGCTTGCTCAGAACAAAAGAACTGTGCTTCCTACACACACGGGCCATATCTAGTTCAATTATGGTTAGGAAACTGACAAGAACAGCAGCTCCTCTTCATTCCAATACACTGTTCATGCTGGGAACAGACGGCAGTGCTACTTGCCCCGTTTATGACAATGGAAGCGCAATAGTGACTCTTCTTACCAGATAACAACTCTTGCTCGTAGGACCAGAAACTGCATGTGATTCATCTCCATTTAGGATTGGGAAACAAACGCTAGCTCGCCTTACAAGAAACACACTCTGCTTTTGAGAAAAGAGCACTCTTCTACTCTACTGTGTTTCCTATAGGGCCAGAACAGTGAGCATTCTCAGAACAAAAGAACTGTGCATCCTACACACAGGGGCCATATCTAGTTCAACTCTGTTTAGGAAACTGACAAGAACAGTAGCTCCGCTTCAGTCCAATACACTGTACTTGCTGGGAACAGAAGCGAGTGCTATTTGCACTGTGTATGGAAATGGGAGCACAATAGACACTTTCCTTACCAGATAACAACTCTTGCTCGTAGAACCAAAAACTGCATGTGATTCAACTCCATTTAGGACTGGGAAACAAACTCTAACTCGCCTTACAAGAAACACACTCTGCTTTTGAGAAAAGAGCACTCTTCTACTCTACAGTGTTTCCTATAGGTCCAGAACAGTGAGTTTGCTCAGAAGAAAAGAACTGTGCTTTCTACAAATACGGCCATATCTAGTTCAATTCTGCTTAGGAAACTGACAAGAACAGTAGATCCTCTTCAGTCCAGTACACTGTACATGCTGGGAACAGACACAAGTGCTATTTGCCCTGTGTATGACAATGGGAGCGCAATAGTGACTCTTCTTACCAGAAAACAACTCTTGCTGGTAGGAGAAGAAACTGCATGTGATTCAACTCGATTTAGGACTGGGAAACAAACGCTAGCTCGCCTTACAAGAAACACACTCTGCTTTTGAGAAAAGAGCACTCTTCTACTCTACTGTGTATCCTATGGGGACCGAACTGTGAGCTTGCTCAGAACAACAGAACTGTGCTTCCTACACACACGGGCTATATCTAGTTCAACTCTGCTTAGGAAACTGACAAGAACAGTAGCTCCTTTTCAGTCCAATACACTGTACTTGCTGGGAACAGACGCGAGTGCTATTTGCACTGTGTATGGCAATGGGAGCACAATAGTGACTTTCCTTACCAGAAAACAACTCTTGCTCATAGGACCAAAAACTGGATGTAATTCAACTCCATTTAGGACTGGGAAACAAACGCTAGCTCGCCTTACAAGAAAGAAACTCTGATTTTGAGAAAAGAGCAGTCTTCTACTCGACTGTGTTTCCTATGGGGTCCGAACAGTGAGCTTGCTCAGAACAAAAAACTGTGCTTCCTAGAAACACGGGCCATATCTAGTTCAACTCTGCTTAGGAAACTGACAAGAACATTAGCTCCGCTTCAGTCGAATTCACTTTACTTGCTGGGAACAGACACGAGTGCTATTTGCACTGTGTATGGCAATGGAGCGCAATAATGTCTTTCCTTACCAGAAAACAACTCTTGCTTGTAGGACCAAAAACTGCATGTGATTCAACTCCATTTAGGACTCGGAAACAAAGGCTACCTCACCTTACAGGAAACACACTCTGCTTTTGAGAAAAGAGCACTCTTCTACTCTACTGTGTTTCCTATATGGCCAGAACAGTGAGTTTGCTCAGAACAAAGAACTGTGCTTCCTACAAATACGGCCATATCTAGTTCAATTCTGCTTAGGAAACTGACAAGAACAGTAGATCCTCTTCAGTCCAATACACTGTACATGCTGGGAACAGACGCAAGTGCTATTTGCCCTGTGTATGACAAAGGGAGCGCAATAGTGACTCTTGATACCAGAAAACAACTCTTGCTCATAGGACAAGAAACTGCATGTGATTCAACTCGATTTAGGACTGGGAAACAAACGCTAGTTCGCCTTACAAGAAACACACTCTGCTTTTGAGAAAAGAGCACTCTTCTACTCTACTGTGTATTAAATGGGATCCGAACAGTGAGCTTGCTCCGAACAAAAGAACTGTGCTTCCTACACACACGGGCCATATCTAGTTCAACTCTACTTAGGAAACTGACACGAACAGTATCTCCTCTTCAGTCCAATACACTGTACTTGCTTGGAACAGACGTGAGTGCTATTTGCACTGTGTCTGGAAATGGGAGTGCAATAGTGACTTTCCTTACCAGAAAACAACTCTTGCTTGTAAGACCAAAAACAGGATGTGATTTAACTCCATTTAGGACAGGGAAACAAATGCTAGCTTGCCTTACAAGAAACACACTCTGCTTTTGAGAAAAGAGCACTCTTCTACTCTACTGTGTTTCCTATGGGGTCCGAACAGTGAGCTTGCTCAGAACAAAAGAAATGTGCTTCCTACACACACGGTCCATATCTAGTTCAACTCTGCTTAGGAAACTGACAAGAACAGTAGATCCTCTTCAGTCCAATACACTGTACATGCTGGGAACAGACGCCAGTGCTATTTTCCCTGTGTATGACAAGGGGAGCTCAATAGTGACTCTTTTTACCAGAAAACAACTCTTGCTCGTAGGACAAGAAACTGCATGAGATTCAACTCCATTTAGGACTGGGAAACAAACGCTCGCTCGCCTTACAAGAAGCACACTCTGCTTTTGAGAAAAGTGCACTCTTCTACTCGACTGTGTTTCCTATAGGGTCCGAACAGTGAGCTTACTCAGAACAAAAGAACTGTTATTCCTACACACACTGGCGATATCTAGTTCAACTCCCCTTTGGAAACTGACAAGAACAGTAGCTCCTCTTCAGTCCAATACACTGTTCTTGCTGGGAACAGACGTGAGTGCTATTTGCACTGTGTATGGCAATGGGAGCGCAATAGTGACTTTCCTTACCAGAAAACATCTCTTGGTCGTAGGAGCAAAAACTGCATGTGATTCAACTCCATTTAGGACTGGGAAACAAACGCTAGCTCGCCTTACAGGAAACACACTCTGCTTTTGATAAAAGAGCACTCTTCTACTCTACTGTGTTTCCTATGGTGCCCGAACAGTGAGCATTCTCAGAACAAAAGAACTGTGCTTCCTACACACACGGGCCATATCTAGTTCAACTCTGCTTAGGAAACTGACATGAACAGTAGCTCCTCTTCCGTCCAATACACTGTACATGCTGGGAACAGACGCCAGTGCTATTTGCCCTAGTATCACAATGGGAGCGCAATAGTGACTCTTCTTACCAGAAAACAACTCTTGCTCGTAAGACCAGAAACTGCATGTGATTCATCTCCATTTAGGAATGGGAAACAATCGCTAGCTCGCCTTACAAGAAACACACTCTGCTTCTGAGAAAAGAGCACTCTTCTACTCTACTGTGTTTCCTATAGGGCCAGAACAGTGAGCATTCTCAGAACAAAAGAACTGTGCTTCCTACACACAGGGGCCATATCTAGTTCAACTCTGCTTAGGAAACTGACAAGAACAGTAGCTCCGCTTTAGTCCAATACACTGTACTTGCTGGGAACAGACACGAGTGCTATTTGCACTGTGTATGGCAATGGGAGCGCAATAGTGTCTTTCCTTACCAGAAAACAACTCTTGCTCATAGGACCAAAAACTGCATGTGATTCAACTCCATTTCTGACTGAGAAACAAACACTAGCTCGCCTTACAAGAAACACACTCTGCTTTTTTCTGCTTTTGAGAAAAGAGCACTCTTCTACTCTACTGTGTTTCCTATGGGGTCCGAACAGTGAGCTTGCTCAGAACAAAAGAACTGTGCTTCCTACACACACGGGCCATATCTAGTTCAACTCTGCTTAGGAAACTGACAAAAACAGTAGCTCCACTTCAGTCCAATACACTGTACTTGCTGGGAACAGACACGAGTGCTATTTGCACTGTGTACGGCAATGGGAGCGCAATAGTGACTTTCCTTACCAGAAAATAACTCTTGCTCGTAGGACCAAAAACTGCATGTGATTCAACTCCATTTAGGACTGGGAAACAAACACTAGCTCGCCTTACAAAAAACACACTCTGCTTTTGAGAAAAGAGCACTCTTCTACTCTACTGTGTTTACTATAGGGCCAGAAGAGTGAGCTTGCTCAGAACAAAAGAACTGTGCTTCCTACAAATACTGCCATATCTAGTTCAATTCTGCTTAGGAAACTGAAAAGAACAGTAGCTCCTGTTCAGTCCAATACTCTGTACATGCTGTGAACAGATGCCAGAGCTATATGCCCTGTGTGTGACAATGGGAGCGCAATAGTGACTTTCCTTACCAGAAAACAACTCTTGGTCTTAGGACCAAAAACTGCATGTGATTCAACTCCATTTAGGACTGGGAAACAAACGCTAGCTCGCCTTACAAAAAACACACTCTGCTTTTGAGAAAAGAGCACTCTTCTACTCTACTGTGTATCCTATGGGGTCCGAACAGTGAGCTTGCTCAGAAAAAAAGAACTGTGCTTCCTACACACAGGGGCCATATCCAGTTCAACTCTGCTTAGGAAACTGAAAAGAACAGTAGCTCCTGTTCAGTCCCATACACTGTACATGCTGGGAACAGACGCCAGTGCTATTTTCCCTTTGTATGACAATGGGAGCGCAATAGTGACTCTTATTACCAGAAAACAACTCTTGCTCGTAGGACCAGAAACTGCATGTGATTCAACTCCATTTAGGACTGGGAAACAAACGCTAGTTCGCCTAACAAGAAACACACTCTGCTTTTGAGAAAAGAGCACTCTTCTACTCTACTGTGTATCCTATGGGGTCCGAACAGTGAGCTTGCTCAGAAAAAAAGAACTGTGCTTCCTACACACAGGGGCCATATCTAGTTCAACTCTGCTTAGGAAACTGACAAGAACAGTAGCTCTGCTTCAGTCCAATACACTGTACTTGCTGGGAAGAGACGCGAGTGCTATTTACACTGTGTATGGCAATGGGAGCGCAACAGTGACTTTATTACCAGAAAACAACTCTTGCTCATAGGACCAAAAACTGCATGTGATTCAACTCCATTTAGGACTGGGAAACAAACGCTAGCTCGCCTTACAAGAAACACACTCTGCTTTTGAGAAAAGAGCACTCTTCTACTCTACTGTGTTTCCTATGGGGTCCGAAAAGTGAGCTTGCTCAGAACAAAAGAACTGTGCTTCCTACACACACGGGCCATATCTAGTTCAACTCTGCTTAGGAAACTGAAAAGAACAGTAGCTCCTCTTCAGTCCAATACACTGTACTTGCTGGGAACAGACGCGAGTGCTATTGGCACTGTGTATGGCAATGGGAGCACAATAGTGACTTTCCTTACCAGAAAACAACTCTTGCTCGTAGGACCAGAAACTGCATGTGATTCAGCTCCATTTAGGACTGGGAAACAAACACTAGCTCGCCTTACAAGAAACACACTCTGCTTTTGAGAAAAGAGCACTCTTCTACTCTACTATGTTTCCTATTGGTCCGAATAGTGAGCTTGCTCAGAACAAAAGAACTGTGCTTCCTACACACAGGGGCCATATCTAGTTCAACTCTGCTTAGGAAACTGACAAGAACAGTAGCTACGTTTCAGTCCAATACACTGTACTTGCTGGGAACAGACGCGAGTGCTATTTGCACTGTGTATGGAAATGGGAGCACAATAGTGACTTTCTTTACCAGAAAACAACTCTTGCTCGTAGGACCAGAAACTGCATGGGATTCAACTCCATTTCTAACTGGGAAACAAACACTAGCTCGCCTTACAAGAAACACACTCTGCTTTTGAGAAAAGAGCACTCTTCTACTTTACTGTGTTTCCTATGGGGTCCGAACAGTGAGCTTGCTCAGAACAAAAGAACTGTGCTTCCTACAAACATGGGCCATATCTAGTTCAACTCTGCTTAGGAAACTGACAAGAACAGTTGCTCCGCCTCAGTCCAATTCACTGAAATTGCTGGGAACAGACGCGAGTGCTATTTGCACTGTGTATGGAAATGGGAGCACAATAGTGACTTTCCTTACCAGAAAACAACTCTTGGTCGGAGAACCAAAAACTGCATGTGATTCAACTCCATTTAGGACTGGGAAACAAACGCTAGCTTGCCTTATAAGAAACACACTCTGCTTTGGAGAAAAGAGCACTCTTCTACTCTGCTGTATTTCCTAGGGGGTCTGAACAGTGAGCTTGCTCAGAACAAAAGAACTGTGCTTCTTACACACGCGGGCCACATCTAGTTCATCTCTGTTTAGGAAACTGACAAGAACGGTAGCTCCGCTTCAGTCCAATACATTGTACTTGCTGGGAACAGACGCGAGTGCTATTTGCACTGTGTATGGAAATGGGAGCGCAATAGTGACTTTCCTTACCAGAAAACACCTCTTGCTCGTAGGACCAGAAACTGCATGGGATTCAACTCCATTTCTGACTGGGAAACAAACACTAGCTCGCCTTACTAGAAACACACTCTGCTTTTGAGAAAAGAGCACTCTTCTACTCTACTGTGTTTCCTAAGGAGTTTGAACAGTGAGCTTGCTCAGAACAAAAGAACTGTGCTTCCTACACACACGGGCCATATCTAGTTCAAATCTGCTTAGGAAACTGAAAAGAACAGTAGCTCCGCTTCATTCCAATACACGGTACTTGCTGGGAACAGATGCGAGTGCTATTTGCACTGTGTATTGCAATGGGAGCGCAATAGTGACTTTCCTTACCAGAAAACAACTCTTGCTCGAAGGACCAAAAACTGCATGTGATTCAACTCCATTTAGGACTGGGAAACAAACGCTAGCTCGCCTTACAAGAAACACACTCTGCTTTGGAGAAAAGAGCACTCTTCTACTCTACTGTGTTTCTTATAGGGCCAGAAGTGTGAGCTTGCTCAGAAGAAAAGAACTGTGCTTCCTACAAATACTGCCATATCTAGTTCAATTCTGCTTAGGAAACTGAAAAGAACAGTAGGTCCTGTTCAGTCCAATACACTGTACATGCTGGGAACAGACGCCAGTGCTATTTGCCCTGTGTATGACAATGGGAGCGCAATAGTGACTCTTCTTACCAGAAAACAACTCTTGCTCATCGGACAAGAATCTGCATGTGATTCAACTCCATTTAGGACTGGGAAACAAACGCTAGCTCGCATTACAAGAAACACGCTCTGCTTTTGAGAAAAGAGCACTCTTCTACTCTACTGTGTTTCCTATGGGGTCCGAATAGTGAGCTTGCCCAGAACAAAAGAACTGTGCTTCCTACACACAGGGGCCATATCTAGTTCAACTCTGCTTAGGAAACTGACAAGAACAGTAGCTACACTTCAGTCCAATACACTGTACTTGCTGGGAACAGACGCGAGTGCTATTTGCACTGTGTATGGAAATGGGAGCGCAATAGTGACTTTATTACCAGAAAACAACTCTTGCTCGTAGGACCAAAAACTGCATGTGATTCAACTCCATTTAGGACTGGAAACATACGCTAGCTTGCCTTACAAGAAACACACTCTGCTTTTGAGAAAAGAGCAGTCTTCTACTCTACTGTGTTTCCTATGGGGTCCGAACAGTGAGCTTGCTCAGAACAAAAGAACTGTGCTTCCTACACACACAGGCCATATCTAGTTCAACTCTGCTTAGGAAACTGACAAGAACGGTAGATCCTCTTCAGTCCAATACAGTGTACTAGCTGGGAACAGACGCGAGTGCTATTTGCCCTGTGTATGGCAATAGGAGCACAATAGTGACTCTTCTTATCAGAAAACAACTCTTACTCATAGGACAAGAAACTGCATGGGATTCAACTCCATTTCTGACTGGGAAACAAACACTAGCTCGCCTTACAAGAAAGACTCTCTGATTTTTTGAAAAGAGCACTCTTCTACTCTACTGTGTTTCCTATGGGGTCCAAATAGTGAGCTTGCTCAGAACAAAAGAACTGTGCTTCCTACACACAGGGGCCATATCTAGTTCAACTCTGCTTAGGAAACTGACAAGAACAGTAGCTCCGCTTCAGTCCAATACACTGTAATTGCTGGGAAATGACGCGAGTGCTATTTGTACTGTGTATGGAAATGGGAGCACAATAGTGACTTTCATTACCAGAAAATAACTCTTGGTCGGAGGACCAAAAACTGCACGTGATTCAACTCCATTTAGGACTGGGAAACAAATGCTACCTTGCCTTACAAGAAACACCCTCTGCTTTTGAGAAAAGAGCATTCTTCTTCTCGACTGTGTATCCTATGGGGTCCGAACAGTGAGCTTGTTCAGAACAAAAGAACTGGGCTTCCTACACACACGGGCCATATCTAGTTCAACTCTGCTTAGGAAACAGACAAGAACGGTAGCTCCTCTTCAGTCCAATACACTGTACTAGCTGGGAACAGACGCGAGTGCTATTTGCACTGTGTATGGCAATAGGAGCACAATAGTGACTCTTCTTACCAGAAAACAACTCTTACTCATAGGACAAGAAACTGCATGGGATTCAACTCCATTTCTGACTGGGAAACAAACACTAGCTCGCCTTACAAGAAAGACTCTCTGATTTTGAGAAAAGAGCACTCTTCTACTCTACTGTGTTTCCTATGGGGTCCAAATAGTGAGCTTGCTCCGAACAAAAGAACTGTGCTTCCTACACACAGGGGCCATATCTAGTTCAACTCTGCTTAGGAACTGACAAGAACAGTAGCTCCGCTTCAGTCCAATACACTGTAATTGCTGGGAACAGTCGCAAGTGCTATTTGCACTGTGTATGGAAATGGGAGCACAATAATGACTTTCCTTACCAGAAAACAACTCTTGGTCGTAAGACCAAAACCTGCATGTGATTCAACTCCATTTAGGACTGGGAAACAAATGCCAGCTCACATTACAAAACACACTCTGCTTTTGAGAAAAGAGCACTCTTCTACTCTAGTGTGTTTCCTATTGGGCCAGAACAGTGAATTTGCTCAGAACAAAAGAACTGTGCTTCCTACACACATGGACCATATCTAGTTCAACTCTGCTTAGGAAACTGACAAGAACAGTAGCTCCTGTTCAGTCCAATACACTGTATATGCTGGGAACAGACGCCAGTGCTATTTGCCCTGTGTATGACAATGGGAGCGCAATAGTGACTCTTATTACCAGAAAACAACTCTTGCTCGTAGGACAAGAAACAGCATGTGATTCAACTCCATTTAGGATTGGGAAACAAATGCTAGCTCGCCTAACAAGAAACACAATCTGCTTTTGAGAAAAGAGCACTCTTCTACTCGACTGTGTATCCTATGGGGTCCGAACAGTGAGCTTGCTCAGAACAAAAGAACTGTGCTTCCTACACACAGGGGCCATAATTAGTTCAACTCTGCTTAGGAAACTGACAAGAACAGTAGCTCCTCTTCAGTCCAATACACTGTACTTGCTGGGAACAGACACGAGTGCTGTTGGCACTGTGTAATGCAATGGGAGCGCAATAGTGACTTTCCTTACCAGAAAACAACTCTTGTTCGTAGGACCAGAAACTGCATGTGATACAGCTCCATTTAGGACTGAGAAACAAATGCTACCTCGCCTTACAAGAAACACACTCTGCTTTTGAGAAAAGAGCACTCTTCTACTCTACTGTGTTACCAATGGAGTCCGAAAGGTGAGCTTGCTCAGAACAAAAGAACTGTGCTTCCTACACACACGGACCATATGTAGTTCAACTCTGCTTAGGAAACTGACAAGAACAGTAGCTACGCTTCAGTCCAATACACTGTACTTGCTAGGAACAGACGCGAGTGCTATTTGCACTGTGTATGGCAATAGGAGCACAATAGTGTCTCTTCTTATCAGAAAACAACTGTTGCTCATAGGACCAGAAACTGCATGGGATTCAACTCCATTTCTGACTGGGAAACAAACATAAGCTCGCCTTACAAAAAACACACTCTGCTTTTGAAAAAAGAGCACTCTTCTACTCTACTGTGTTTTCTAGGGGGTCTGAACAGTGAGCTTGCTCAGAACAAAAGAACTGTGCTTCCTACACACACGGGCCATATCTAGTTCATCTCTGCTTAGGAAACTGACAAGAACAGTAGCTCCGTTTCAGTCCAATACACTGTACTTCCTGGGAACAGACGCGAGTGCTATTTGCACTGTGTACGGAAATGGGAGCACAATAGCGACTTTCCTTACCAGAAAACAACTCTTGCTCGTAGGACCAGAAACTGCATGGGATTCAAATCCATTTCTGACTGGGAAACAAACACTAGCTCGCCTTACAAGAAACACACTCTGCTTTTGACAAAGAGGACTCTTCTACTCTACTGTGTTTCCTATGGGGCCCGAACAGTGAGCTTGCTCAGAACAAAAGAACTGTGCTTCCTGCACACACGGGCCATATCTAGTTCAATTCTGCTTAGGAAACTGAAAAGAACAGTAGATTCTCTTCAGTCCAATACACTGTACATGCTGGGAACAGACGCCAGGGCTATTTGCCCTCTGTATGGCAATGGGAGCACAATAGTGACTCTTCTTACCAGAAAACAACTCTTGCTTGTAGGACCAGAAACTGTATGTGATTCAACTCCATTTAGGACTGGGAAACAAACGCTAGCTCTCCTTACAAGAAACACACTCTGCTTTTGAGAAAAGAGCACTCTTCTACTCTACTGTGTATCCTATGGGGTCTGAACAGTGAGCTTGCTCAGAACAAAAGAACTGTGCTTCCTACACACAGGGGCCATATCTAGTTCAACTCTGCTTTGGAAATTGACAAGAACAGCAGCTCCTCTTCAGTCCAATACACTGTACTTGCTGGGAACAGACGTGAGTGCTATTTGCACTGTGTATGGCAATGGGAGTGCAATAGTGACTTTCCTTACCAGAAAACAACTCTTGCTCGTAGTACCAAAAACAGGATGTGATTCAACTCCATTTAGGACTGGGAAACAAATGCTAGCTTGCCTTACAAAAAACACACTCTGCTTTTGAGAAAAGAGCACTCTACTACTCTACTGTGTTTCCTATGGGGTCCGAACAGTGAGCTTGCTCAGAACAAAAGAACTGTGCTTCCTACACACACGGGCCATATCTAGTTCAACTCTGCTTAGGAAACTGACAAGAACGGTAGGTCCTTTCCAGTCCAATACACTGTACTAGCTGGGAACAGACGCGAGTGCTATTTGCACTGTGTATGGCAGTAGGAGCGCAATAGTGACTCTTCTTATCAGAAAACACCTCTTGCTCAGAGGACCAGAAACTACATGGGATTCAACTCCATTTCTGACTGGGAAACAAACACTAGCTCGCCTTATAAGGAACACACTCTGCTTTTGAGAAAAGAACACACTTCTACTCTAATGTCTTTTCTATGGGGTCCGAACAGTGACCTTGCTCAGAACAAAAGAACTGTGCTTCCTACACACATGGGCCATATCTAGTTATACTCTGCTTAGGAAACTGACAAGAACAGCAGCTCCTCTTCAGACCAATGCACTGTACTTGCTGGGAACAGACGCCAGTGCTATTTGCCCTGTGTATGAAAATGGGAGCACAATAGTGACTCTTCTTACCAGAAAACAACTCTTGCTCGTAGGACCAGAAACTGCATGGGTTTCAACTCCATTTCTGACTGGAAAACAAACACTAGCTCGCGTTACAAGAAACACACTCTGCTTTTGAGAAAAGAGCAGTCTTCTATTCTAATGTGGTTCATATGGGGTCCGAACAGTGAGCTTGCTCAGAACAAAAGAACTGTGCTTCCTACACACAAGGGCCATATCTAGTTCAACTCTGCTTAGGAAACTGACAAGAACAGTAGCTCCTCTTCAGTCCAATACACTGTACTTGCTGGGAACAGACACGAGTGCTATTTGAACTGTGTATGGCAATGGGAGTGCAATAGTGACTTTCCTTACCAGAAAACAACTCTTGCTCGTAGGACCAAAAACTGTATGTGATTCAACTCCATTTAGGACTGGGAAACAAACACTAGCTCGCCTTACAAGAAACACCCTCTGCTTTTGAGAAAAGAGCACTCTTCTACTCTAAATGTTTTCTACGGGGTCCGAACATTGAGCTTGCTCAGAACAAAAGAACTGTGCTTCCTACACACACGGGCCATATCTAGTTCAACTCTGCTTAGGAAACTGACAAGAACAGTAGCTCCGCTTCAGTCCAATACACTGTACTTGCTGGGAACAGACGCCAGTGCTATTTGCCCTGTGTATGACAATGGGAGCGTAATAGTGACTCTTCTTACCAGAAAACAACTCTTGCTCGTAGGACCAGAAACTGCATGGGATTCAACTCCATTTAGGACTGGGAAACAAACACTAGTTCGCATTATAAGAAACACACTCTCCTTTTGAGAAAAGAGCACTCTTCTACTCTACTGTGTTTCCTATAGGGCCAGAACAGTGAGTTTGCTCAGAACAAAAGAACTGTGCTTCCTACAAATACGGCCATATCTAGTTCAATTCTGCTTAGGAAACTGACAAGAACAGTAGATCCTCTTCAGTCCAATACACTGTACATGCTGGGAACAGACGCCAGTTCTATTTGCCCTGTGTATGACAATGGGAGCGCAATAGTGACTCTTCTTACCAGAAAACAACTCTTGCTCATAGGACAAGAAACTGCATGTGATTCAACTCCATTTAGGACTGGGAAACAAACGCTAGCTCTCCTTACAAGAAACACACTCTGCTATTGAGAAAAGAGCAGTCTTCTACTCTACTGTGTTTCCTAAGGGTTCCGAAAAGTGAGCTTGCTCAGAACAAAAGAACTGTGCTTCCTACACACAGGGGCCATATCTAGTTCAACTCTGCTTAAGAAACTGACAAGAACAGTAGCTCCTCTTCAGTCCAATACACTGTACTTGCTAGGAAGTGACGCGAGTGCTATTTGCACTGTGTATGGCAAAGGGAGCACAATAGTGACTTTCCTTACCAGAAAACAACTCTTGTTCGTAGGACCAAAAACTGCATGTGATTCAACTCCATTTAGGACTGTGAACCAAACGCTAGCTCGCCTTACAAGAAACACACTCTGCTTTTGAGAAAAGAGCAGTCTTCTATTCTACTGTGGTTCATATGGGGTCCGAACATTGAGCTTGCTCAGAATAAAAGAACTGTGCTTCCTACACACACGGGCCATATCTAGTTCAACTCTGCTTAGGAAACTGACAAGAACAGTAGCTCCTCTTCAGTCCAATACACTGTACTTGCTGGAACAGACGCCAGTGCTATTTGCACTGTGTATGGCAATGGGAGCACAATAGTGTACTTTGCTTACGAGAAAACAACTCTTGCTCATAGGACCAAAAACTGCATGTGATTCAACTCCATTTAGGACTGGGAAACAAACTCTAGCTCGCCTTACAAGAAACACACTCTGCTTTTGAGAAAAGAGCAGTCTTCTATTCTACTGTGGTTCATATCGGGTCCGAACACTGATCTTGCTCAGAACAAAAAAACTGTGCTTCTTACACACACGGGCCATATCTAGTTCAACTCTGCTTAGGAAACTGACAAGAACAGTAGCTCCTCTTCAGTCCAGTACACTGTACTTGCTGGGAACAGACACGAGTGCTATTTGAACTGTGTATGGCAATGGGAGTGCAATAGTGACTTTCCTTACCAGAAAACAACTCTTGCTCGTAGGACCAAAAACTGTATGTGATTCAACTCCATTTAGGACTGGGAAACAAACACTAGCTCGCCTTACAAGAAACACACTCTGCTTTTGAGAAAAGAGCACTCTTCTACTCTAATGTGTTTTCTATGGGGTCAGAACATTGAGCTTTTTCAGAACAAAGAACTGTGCTTACTACACACAGGGGCCATACCTAGTTCAGCTCTGCCTAGGAAACTGACAAGAACAGTAGCTCCGCTTCAGTACAATACACTGTACTTGCTGGGAACAGACGCCAGTGCTATTTGCCCTGTGTATGACAATGGGAGCATAATAGTGACTCTTCTTACCAGAAAACAACTCTTGCTCGTAGGACCAGAAACTGCATGGGATTCAACTCCATTTCTGACTGGGAAACAAACACTAGTTCGCATTACAAGAAACACACTCTCCTTTTGAGAAAAGAGCAATCTTCTACTCTACTGTGTTTCCTATAGGGCCAGAACAGTGAGTTTGCTCAGAACAAAAGAACTGTGCTTCCTACAAATACGGCCATATCTAGTTCAATTCTGCTTAGGAAACTGACAAGAACAGTAGATCCTCTTCAGTCCAATACACTGTACATGCTGGGAACAGACGCCAGTTCTATTTGCCCTGTGTATGACAATGGGAGCGCAATAGTGACTCTTCTTACCATAAAACAACTCTTGCTCATAGGACAAGAAACTGCATGTGATTCAACTCCATTTAGGACTGGGAAACAAACGCTAGCTCGCCTTACAAGAAACACACTCTGCTTTTGAGAAAAGAGCACTCTTCTACTCTACTGTGTTTCCTAAGGGGTCCGAAAAGTGAACTTGCTCAGAACAAAAGAACTGTGCTTCCTACACACAGGGGCCATATCTAGTTCAACTCTGCTTAGGAAACTGACAAGAACAGTAGCTCCTCTTCAGTGCAATACACTGTACTTGCTGGGAACAGACTCGAGTGCTATTTGTACTTTGTATGACAATGGGAGCATAATAGTGACTCTTCTTACCAGAAAAAAAACTCTTGCTCGTAGGACCAGAAACTGCATGGGATTCAACTCCATTTCTGACTGGGAAACAAACACTAGCTCGCCTTACAAGAAACACACTCTCCTTTTGAGAAAAGTGCACTCTTCTACTCTAATGTGTTTCCTATGGGGTCCAAATAGTGAGCTTGCTCAGAACAAAAGAACTGTGCTTCCTACACACACGGGCCATATCTAGTTCAACTCTGCTTAGGAAACTGACAAGAACAGTAGCTCCTCTTCAGTCCAATACACTGTACTTGCTGGGAACAGACGCGAGTGCTATTTGCACTGTGTATGGAAATGGGAACGCAATAGTGACTTTCCTTACCAGAAACAACTCTTGCTCGTAGGACCAAAAACTGCATGTGATTCAACTCCATTTAGGACTAGGAAACAAACACTAGCTCGCCTTACAAGAAACACACTCTGCTTTTGAGAAAAGAGCACTCTTCTACTCTACTGTGTTTCCTATGTGGTCCGAACAGTGAGCTTGCTCAGAACAAAAGAACTGTGCTTCCTACACACAGGGGCCATATCTAGTTCAACTCTGCTTAGCAAACTGACAAGAACAGTAGCTCCTCTTCAGTCCAATACACTGTACTTGCTGGGAACAGATGCGAGTGCTATTTGCACTGTGTATGGAAGTGGGAGCGCAATAGTGACTTTTCGTACCAGAAAACAACTCTTGCACATAGGACCAAAAACTGCATGTGATTCAACTCCATTTAGGACTGGGAAACAAACGCTAGCTCGCCTTACAAGAAACACACTCTGCTTTTTAGAAAAGAGCACTCTTCTACTCTACTGTGTCTCCTATAGGGCCAGAACAGTGAGTTTGCTCAGAACAAAAGAACTGTGCTTCCTACAAATACGGCCATATCTAGTTCAATTCTGCTTAGGAAACTGACAAGAACAGTAGATCCTCTTCAGTCAAATACACTGTACATGCTGGGAACAGACGCCAGTGCTATTTGCCCTGTGTAAGACAATGGGAGCGCAACAGTTACTCTTCTTACCAGAAAAAAACTCTTGGTGGTAGGACAAGAAACTGCATGTGATTCAACTCCATTTAGGACTGGGAAACAGAGGCTAGCTCGCTTTACAAGAAACACAATCTGCTTTTGAGAAAAGAGCACTCTTCTACTCTACTGTGTTTCCTGTGGGGTCCGAACAGTGAGCTTGCTCAGAACAAAAGAACTGTGCTTCCTACACACATGGGCCATATCTAGTTCAACTCT